>NC_133294.1:5546693-5721559 GCF_005239225.2 Populus alba | reverse complement strand
TGTTAAAAAAATAAAAGAATTTGGGTGATAGGACTTCCTGCTTATTGGAAACATATTTATAGTACTTTATTTATAAATTTCTATCCCATAACGATTCAAATTCGAGATATATAAAAAGATTTTCATACCAAAATAACCTCATTTACCTAATTAGTATAGAAATTCAACATTTTAGTCACATTACCATATTAAATATGTGCCCTTAATTATTTTTGAAAGGAAAGTAAAATAATATTAGTCTAACTAATTAGTCTCTACAAACATTATTTTTTTCAGTCTCATATTTTTATGATAGTTGTTGAAAATCAGCTCGTCAACTAAGAACAAATTATAATTATATCTTTTAAATATCATGATATTCACAATTTAGTTCTCTTATAACATGTTATTAAAACAAATTGATCCTTTAAATTAGTAGAATTAGTAAGAAAAGTTAAAATTGTCCATCATCTTTTTTTTATTTTTTTCTTTTTTTAAAATTATTTAACTAAACATTTTTCAAACGATGAAGCCAAGTTTAGCAATAACAAATTCTGATATTAAAATTACATTATAAATCTATTTTTCATTATAAAATTTTACAAACCTAAAACCTCTTTCTCACATTGAATCCTTGAATATGGATATGATAGTCCCAACAATGTTTAAAAAAAAACATTGATTCCAATAGCATTTTCTCTTGAAATATCAAAGATACCCTAAATACTGGATACCAAATCCAAACACCAAACCCTAATTCTTAAATCCAAACCTTATAGAATTGGTATCTAAATCATAAATTCAAAACTTGAAGTTTATCTAAATCAAGATGTTATTGTTGGAATCTTAGGAGACATAACATAAACATTCTAGTTGCACAAGTGATGTGTAATAAATCCTCAAGGACAATTGATTCATCATTGACGAGTAATAATCTACCTTTTTTTTTAATTTAAGTATAAATATTTTTTATTATTAATATACAAGCTTGGACGTTGAATTAGTAACAATTATAAGTTTGGATAAATACTTAGTATGCATGTTTATGTTCTATTATTATATTTGTGTTCAAAGCAAGTTTGTCATTTGTTATTATTTTGCATACTTGTAGATTTAAATTTTTATGAACTCTAGATTTTTCTTGAAAATATATTTATGTTTAGCATGACTTGTTATAATAAATTAAACATCATTACTTACTAATTTAATATATTTATAAATTTATTTTAAATCTAATAAAAAAGGTAATAGTTGGAGATGAAAAGAAAAAGAAAAAAGGCGATCTAAAATTTTATGACTCAAGAGCCTTTGGTAGTGTAAATGGAAGCGGGCTTATACGAGAAAGATGGAATATGCGTGAATTAGCAGGGAAGACTGAATTTATTTGAGGACAGCGACTTATCTTGGGTCAAATTTGGTGGTTAGCAGTCAATCTTTCTAAATAGCATGTAATAATTAAATGACGTACAATTCACGTTTTTCAAATCAACTTCACTTTTTATATGTTTTAATTTTCATTTGCATGGGATAACAATATCTAATTATTATTTTTTTTTTCTTTTTGGAAGAAGAAAATGCATAAATGATGGTAGCCAATGCAGAAATTATAAGAGCACTTTGGGTATTAAATCAATTATAATGATCAACATGTAATATTTCAAAAACAAAACTTGAATGGGATCGATTGTATCGAGTTGCAAGCAATTTGCTTTATAGACTAATAATTAAATTCTTGAAAACAATGAGATTTCTTTCCTTTGTTTGAACGTAATTATTCGATAAATAAGTATATCTATTTTGTTTTTATAATATAATTTTATTAGATATGGGACATAATATTATATTTTTTTCAACAAAATCAATTATAAATCAATCATGATCAATTGACTATAATGATTAAAACTTATATATTGTTAATTAAAAACTTCCACAAACACAAATAATATTAAATGAGAATAGTTAAGAATTATTTGCCTAAAAAAACATATCAAATAAGGATGTAAACTAGATTGAAATGAAAGGGAGGATACAAAGTTTAGCACAACAAATTGAAAAACCAACATAAGCAAAACAGTATTTTGCAATTATAAAATGAAAGATGAAGAAGATATTCTAATAAATTTGTCTCAAGAGTACAATCGTATTGAAACATGAGAAACTCATCATATTTTTCTTTTATTATAAGAAGTGAGATATTATTCGAAGCATAATTTAACTAAGCATTATTTTATTTTCTAACATTGATAACATTAATGAAATTTAGGTGCAAGTGGTGGTACATCGCAAATAAAAGTGCAAGTGCAAATGCCAGAAATAACACAGTGTCCACGGGATCCTCCTCCTTCTTTTGTGGGATCTCCATATTTTTTATTACACACTGCAGTGCATTTTTCTTCTCTGCAATTGACCATGGGTTCTGCCCTCACACAAATACGTGATGCCATCACTTCATAATTACCTGTAATGGTTAAAGTATGTTTATATAAACTAGCTATTTTATAGTTTATTACATTTCAATGATAAAACTCTTAAACTTAAATACTTCTCATCGACTTTTATATCATAAAATTATTTTGATTTCTTACAAAAATATAATTAGTTTGAATTAATTAATCAAGCACACAACAACCATTATTTTATAATGAAATTAATTTATAAATAAATACAAGAGTTTTGGGATTTGAAGTATAGGCCAGTAAGTTAAAATTTACAAGGCAACTTTATATTTTCATAATTTCTTACTGAATAAAAAATGCATCAAACATTATGGATGCTAAATTAATTAGCTAGTAAAAATTAACAAGTTATGGATGTTTACCTTGAAAGCAGAAGAGAATAAGTACAAGAGCAACAAAAACATGAAAGTTCTTCATTGTTATTCTTCTGTAAATTTGTTTTACAAAATAAAAGAATTAAAGTGATAGGACTTCCTACTTATTTGAAGCATATTTATAGTACTTTATTTATAAATTTCTATCCCCTTACGATTCAAATTTGAGATATATAACACGATTTCCATACCAAAATAACCACAGTTACCTAATTAGTAAAGAAATTCAACATTTTAGTCAATTACCACATTAAATATGTGCCCTTAATTATTTTTGAAAGGAAAGTAAAATAATATTAGTCTAACTAATTAGTCTCTACAAACATTATTTTTTCAGTCTCATATTTTTATGATAGTTGTTGAAAATCAGCTCGTCAACTAAAAACAAATTATAATTATATCTTTTAAATATCATGATATTCACAATTTAGTTCTCTTATAATTAACATGTTATTAAAAGAATTTGATCCTTTAAATTAGTAGAATTAGTAAGAAAATTTAATTAATTAACTGTCCATCATTTTTTTCTCTTTTTTTTTTTGTTGAAATTATTTACCTAAACTTTTTTCAAACAATGAAGCCGAGTTTAGCAAAAACAAATTTTGGTATTAAAATTTTATTGTAAACCTATTTTTTATCCATGGACTAAAATTTTATGTTTTCCCAACAAAAATTAATAAATATAGTTAGATTTGCTAAACAATCTATTAACACGAAATAACTAAAACAAATCTAGGGTTTACTATTCAAAACTCATTATGCACACACTCATGAAATATTATTATTTCACTATGCATTTTCCCAATTTTTTATATTTTGGTCCTTGTAGTTTTCAAAGTTTACAATTCAGTCACTAAACCTTTATTTTCATGACTCATTTTTTACTATATTTTTCATAATATTCTAAAAAAAACTCTTAAAAAAATGCATTTTTGGTGTGCAATTTGTGGCCATTTCTTAATTTTTGACATTTTCACTTATCATTTTAATATTGGAGAATTTTTGAAAAAAAAAATTAAAAAATTAGTGGATGGATTGATGAGCAATTAAGGAAAGAAGGATCAAAATGAACACATAGTTTTAGCACTATCTAAGCAATTAAAAGATAAAAACAAATAGAAGAAAATAACAAAGGAGAAGAGATGATAAATATGTAGAAGATAAGAGAAGATAAAGTGGTAAGAAGGGATTAAAGAATATGTGTCTGTGTCTGTGTCTGTGTGTGTGTGATGGATGGGTAGTATACAGAGAAAAGGTTATAGAGAAAAAGTTTAAAGATAAATTATGAAAAGAAAAAGAAAAAAGGTAGGTTTAAAAAAAAAAATGATAAGAGAATGTGTGTGTGTGTGTGTGTGAGAGGAACAGTAAACAGAGAAAAGGTTCTATAGAGAAAAGTTTAAAGAATAATTATGAAGAGAAAATGAAAAAAGGTAAGGTAAAAAAAAAAAGATGAGAGAACTGAAATTGAAAAACAGGAAGAAAAGAAACCATCACCACCTATCTTTCTCCCACTCAACCACACCACCAATCACTATGCTGACTAACCATCTCCTTCACCTAAACCACTGCAACAACCAACCACAACAACTACCATGTCATGATAAGAGAAGAATAAACTAAAAGAGAAAAAGAAGAAGATAGAAGACAAAAACTTTTGGTGGTTCGATTTCATACACAGTTAAGGATGAAGCTCACTATCAATGTAAAAAGAGAAAGGAAGAAGCAATGCATTTGATCCAACAGTAGATGCACCTCCATTCTTTGCCAAAGCACGTAAACAAATTAAAATCTAAAAGTGAAGGAAATGTGTGGAGTTCACGCATTAACATTTCCATTCTTTGTTTCAAAAACTTCTAGTCGACTCTAACCATAATAAAAGTTAATTTTGAACCCCAAAACAAATATTTTTTTATTTTGGAATAATTTTTAATCTATTATTGATTTAGTGTGCATGATTGTGATGAAAATCAAAAGTGTTAGGTCCAATACCCTGCAATGTGGTTAAGAGGATCTTGATTGATTTGGTTTATGTAAGATTTAATGATTAGGTCACAGTATAATTTATGTGATTGTTTAAACTTGTTTGGTTACATGAATGTTTTTACTACATGGTTTTGTCATGTATTAATGACTTTATTGTTCACGTATCCTACTTATAGCAAATTGATCGTCAGTAGACATTGTCATTGGGTATTGATTTGTAGATAATAAAATTATTTAATACATTACATTATTGTGTTTGAAATATTTTCAAGATTGTTTTCCTCCAAGTTTTGTCACGTTAATGATTTTATTGTTTATTTATCCTACTTGTGACAAAAGGATTGTTATTAGGAATTGTCTTCGTGTTCTGATTTGGAGATAATAAAGTTGCTTAATACATTATATTACTATGTTTAAAATATTTTCAAGATTGTTTTCTCATAATTTTGTCATGTATTAATGATTTTATTATTCACAAATCCTATATATGGAAAAAGACAGTCACCATACATTATTATAAGGTGCTAATTAGTAAATAATACAATTTCATAATACATTACATTATTCTATTTAAAATATTATAAAGATTGTATTCCTTGCAATTTTATCATGTATTAATGATTTTGTTGTTCACCGATCTTATCTATGACAAATAAACTGTCATCAGGCATTGTCATAGGATGTTGATTATTGGTTTTGTAACCGTTTAATACATTACATTTTCAAGATATCATATTTTCATTGTAATTTTTTTCAAATAATAAAAAAATATAATAATAATTTTTTTTTTCCTTTTTTTAATAAATCTGGACTAGTGGATTCAAGCATGCTCCGAACAATATCTTTTAAAACTACTCTTCTAGCCATCTAGTTAATTGCCTATAAGAAACAAAGTCACTTATGGTGACAATATTGTTTTTAAAATTTAAATATAAATATTTTTCAAACTTGTCATGATCTAATTTTTTTACCCCAATTCTAAAACAAAAAACAAAAACAAATGTGTTTTCGATGCATTTGTACCCATATTATAATCTTTGATGCCATTTCAAAAAATTCAAAATAAAAAATATGCTTATGTTGCATTTTAATCTTTAACACATCCATTTCTTGATTCTTGATTACTTTTCTTATTGAATTGATGTTAGCGTTGATGAAAATTGAACTCAATTTCTAGGTTTTCTGAAGAACAGAAGAACCGGTCCACCATTTAGGAACCAGTCGACCGGTTGGATTAAAATAAGTGGTACAATTCAATTAGTAGAATACAATTTTTGTTCAGATTATGATTTCCTTGTATTAGTTTAATTCTTTAATTATTTAAAACTTTATGCCTATAAAAAGACTTATAATTCAACATTATTAAAAGAGAACACAAAAGAGAGAGAATAGCTAAGAGAGTTTAGAGAGAGACACGTAATAAAAATATATCTTCCGCTCAATCTTCTTCTTGTTCTTGAGTTTCTTACTTTGTATTATTGTTTTTTTTTATCTTCAACCACAACAATTCTTCTTCCAATGAATGGTATTAGAGCTTGTTTTGATTATTTATCATGGTCAATTCATATTTCCCACTTCAATGTTTTCATTTAACAAAAGACAATTATGAAATTTGATGTATTCATGTGAAAGCTTGGCTAAGATCCTAAGATGTGTGGGAAGCGGTTGAAAAGTGCTTTGAGAAATGTATACAATAAACAATATTGACTTCAACCTAAAGGGATGTTGTGTAAAACTCATGAAGGAAAGATCAACAAGCACTCATAATCATTCACCAATGTTTGGATGATGCCACTTTTGAGATAGTGACAAACACAACCATCACCAAGCAAGCATACAAAGTTTTACAACAAATAAACCAAAAGGCTAATAATGTGAGAAAGGTACATCTACAAAAACTATATGGTGACTTTGAAAAGTTACATATACTTGAATCAGAGAATATTTCAAAATAGTTTACAAGAGTATTGTCCATATACAATCAAATAAAAAGATATTGGGGAGAAGATATTGTAGCAACTTGGATATTGTTATGTTTGGGTTATTGTTACTCCACAATTGAATCAATCCTTTTTTACCTGGATCACCATGGGAACCCGTAATATAGACAATCCTAAGTCCAATGTTAATGAATTAAATGATAATATGAAACTTGAATATGGATGTACAAATTTATAAGAGTGAAATGTGTGTGTGTGTGTGTGTGTTAATAGAAGGGTGTTTTTCTAGGAATTTAGATATGGATCCAAAGGTTATAATAAAATGATGATGATGAATTTATCATGTGTTGAGAGGGGATACTATTGTAACTAGACTATAGTCTGGAGTAGGAGTAGGGACTTCACGTGCAGTAAGTAGGTATCTTATACTTTGATAATTTTATTTGTATCAGTTAAATTGTTGTAACGACAAGTTCTTTAAATATGCAATTCATGAATATTAAATGAAAGAAAAAAAAAAAGGAGGGAAAGAAAAGAAATAAATGTTAACTTGATTAGTTATCCAAGGTAATTTGAAAGCTTAATAATATCAATATGATACATTGATATTGGCATTCACTTGGATGGAAATATATTTGTTGAGAACTTGAATAACTGCTCCTGAAATAAAGGCTAATGATATCGGTGGAGTTTTATTGACATCAAAATTAATGTGATGAAATTAAAGTGTTGAAAATAAACATGATTAACTATTCCTAGGTTTGGAAAGCTAATGGTACAAATGAGTTGCATTGGTATCGACATTTCTTAAACTTGATTAGTCATTCCTGGTATGAGAGATTAATTATACCAAGAATGATCATTAGTATCGACATTTAATTAGACTTTATTAGTCCTTTCAAGTACATGAGACTAATAATATTAACGAGTTTTATTGGCATCGGCATGAACATGAAAGGAATTTACGGAAATGAACTTGATTAGCTATCCCCGAAAAATAGGGAAGGCTAATGATGTGAATGTGAACACATTGGCATCGACATATACTTGAAAACTTGATTGGCTATCCAATGGAATGCAAGCTAATGATACCAAGTGGATTGGTATCAAAATACCCCTGATTAATCATGCTCAAGGTAATGGTTAATGATATTAATCTGATATCGATATCAATGTTGATTATTTGACCCGGTTTATGAGTGACTAATAGTATTATAATGTTATTGTAGATAATTGGAGTAAAAAAGATGATGGAATGATAAGGGAATCTATGTATATTATCAAATGTGATAATTGTATATTAATTATTCAATTAGTTGATGTTTTGTTTAGGACTATCACACTCACACTAGGAGTAGAGTTACTTTATCTTTTTGTTCATATAAATTAGGTATATCATGTTTATTTTGGATTGTCACATATTTTATTATAAGCATGTAAAACTTTAATGCCTAACTTTTGTTTGTAGATACATGAAATTAAATGTTCACTTTTATTTATGTATGCTAGATTTTTTATAAACTCTTAAGCCTTGGTAATTAATATGTTTTATAATTAATTGGAGGTGATATTGAGATGAATTGAAATTATTGATAAATGATTGATGTGGATTATGATCCACGATGATTGGATCAAGGAATTGAAGATGTGTATAGAAGTGAAATAGGTTTAAGTCAATAACTTAGAACATTCTATCATAGAGGAAACTCTGCTAGAATTTTGAAAGAAATTGCAATAAAACACTTATTAATTTGAAATGAGTTAACATTCTTGTAAAAAAACTATCACCGTACCTCTATAAGTAAGAAAGTGTTTTTTCATGGAAAAATCAAGAATGTTACAAAACATATCCAAGTGTATATAATTACTAAAACTTTCTCTTAGGATGTATCCTGCAATATCATTGATACAAGCTTAACAAACATAACATGTTTGAGTTATTATAATTGACTGAACACTAATGAGTTGTCTCATATGAAAAGTTTGAATAGCCTCATAAATTACACCAATAAATTGAAAAACTATAGGATGAGATAAGTATACAAGATCAGGTGGATTTCACTGAGAAATACGAGAGAATCCTGCATATTTTAAAGAGACTAATTCAAAAATCAACTATCATGACCTTAGTCTATTTTTTAGATCCATTATATCATTTGCTTCACTTTTAGGGATATCAATCTACTAACTACCATAGAAGAATACTATGTATTGATTGATTTTTCATAATTAACATATAAGGTATATTTCCGTAAAAAATCCAACAAGGTACATTTCATATCCTAGCCAACATAATTTATCCCATGTAACTCGGTAGACCTGTTTTTAACTAAAAATAATAATTTTAACCTAAAATAGTTCAAAATGTTTGACCTATATTAACCCAATTTTGATGGGGAAAAAACAGTTGACCTGAAAAAAAATATTTTTTTAATTTTAAACTTTTCTTAATTTTTTGGATTTTCTTTTTCTTTTGAATAAAAATAAAAATATAAATAAAATATAATATGAGAAAACTTTGGTAAACCCAAAATTGGGTTATTACAAAAGGCAACAACAAAAAAATCAAAACAATTATGAAGGAAAAATAAATAAATAAAAGGTGAATTTGAACCACGTAAAAAAATAAAACATTTATTTTATCTATTATGTTAATTAAGATGCTCGCATTTTATTTTCTTTCCTTTTTTTCAAGCAGTAGAATGGAATTTTTTGTTGCAAAATTGAGCATCAAATAGAAAACTCTAAATCAGTAAAGTGATGAGCAAATCTTTATCTTTAAAGTGGTAGGTTAATTGCATAAAATCATTTTGATTTTGTACCTTGAGCATGAACCATTTCCCCTCTATATTCCTACCATCCCTGTATCAAAAAGTACAAAAGGAATTTGAATAAACAAGTCACCAAGTCTGCTGACAAATACTGACATAAAATACAAGCAACCACGCCCTGACTAAATACAAGGAATCAGAAGTCCTGCAATGCAACTTTGATGGCTAAACGAGTCAGGATTGGGACCTGAGAGCCCTAATTGGTATCCAAATCATTAATCTACATTGACATGCTCATAGGAAATTGGGAATACGATGGTTGGTGTTAGTCCACAACAAATCAGAAAACGTGTCAGTTCCTTCTATGTATATATGATCTCATTTCTCCCGAGAAAGAATCTTGGTACATCAACCACTCCGGCTGGATATTCTTCTAGGGCAGCTCAATCACCGGTTCATACTTCTTTTTATTGTGGGAATACATGACATTTACCGAAAGCTTCTTCCTCTTCCACGTCCACCCCACCCTCTGCCCCTGCCCCTTGGACTGCCCCTTCCACCATAAGATATACCTTCCAGCGCCCTATTAACAAGTTGATTATGCATGCCACCAGCCCCACGACCCTTTTTTTCCATGTTCCCGGAACCATTGGCGGTGGTGGCAGGTCGTTTCCCTCTGCACACAAAAATAGCCTAAGAACTGCTCTTTAAAAGAGAAACTGTAAAGAAAAAAGGTTCATTCAACTAATATAACATTTACTGGCATTGCTATCTAGGCATTTAATGGGAGTGACTTTCACTTCATCTTACTGTTATGGGGAAATATCATTTCCAATAGTTTCCTTAATCACGGTGGGCATTATCCTATCACTCTGTAGATTCTTCTGACCTCATATTTTGAATTTAAGGGGAAAAAGAGAGAAAAAAAATCTATTTTTTTTAAGCCTATGCCAGTAGCAAAAACCTTGTCAATTTGAGCGACATTGTCTCATCACTCACTGCAAGGACTACTGACCTCAGTTTCAGGAGCCTATTCTAATAACAAAACTCTCTAGGGCAGGGTACATTTAGCCCATCATTTTCTTAACATTCCACCACTTAATCCTAATAGTTCAGGAAGCTGCATACTTGTACTCATAAATGTAGATTAGTTCATATTGATTACTGAAAGGGACCAAATATACTCAATTGCTTTCACAGCACTTAATGCAATTAAATTTCCATCCAACACAGCACGAGTCTATCAAATTTCCATCGAAGTCTATGATAGAAGACTACATCATAACAACTTCGCAACTAAAATAAAATCACAAAATTTCCAAATTTAATGTTGACAGTGAAACATTTGGAAAAAATGTTAAGCTTGTCAAAGTAACCAAAATGTACTTCACCCTTTTCATTTTAAGCTAGTCAAATTTTTTAATTAATTAATATATATATATATATATATATTCAAAGAAAAGGATTAGACATCTCTCATACCCAGCTGAGACAGTAGTGGATGGCACAGAAGGTTTTGCTACTTCTTTCCAAGAGAGGTTGATACTCTTATCTCCAATAAACAAAGGTGTCTTTGAATGCAATGGCTGAAAATTGTAGAACAAGAAGTTATTGGTGTTTTACAAATACATAGGCATGGAATTCACTTTGTCAAAATTTCATTCTTTCTAAACCTTTGTCATTGCCAAAATGTTATTACACGTACGCAACCCAGTTGTAGTATTCTGTTTTTGTGTTTTCTGCACATTAAACAAGAAATATGTTTGTAAGATACTGCAATGAAAAGCTCTACAGAAGACCATAAGATGTCCATCTCCTGAGAGATTAACTTACTATGTTATCCTTTGCTTCATCAGACTTCGCAGCTGCCATTGCTTTGTTGTGTTCAGCCATTCCCTGAGTTAACTTTTTCATGGTAGCCCTGGTTAGATCTTCTACACTACTCAACCTGCACCCCAGACACCAAAAACAATGTCAATGGAAGACCCATATTAGAGCTGCAGAAATATGACAATGCTTGTTTGGTTCAAAACCGTGAAAATTGTTTAATTCAAAGAAAAGAACATTAATAAGTCCTTGGAATAATAATCACAGCTAAGGACATTATTTATCATTTTATTTCTCTACAAGTGAACTCATTGCTTAAGCTTAAAATTTATCTTTATATTAGTGAAATTTCCTCCAAGGCTAACAACATGCATTTAAAAAATAAAACCACTGTCATTTTAGGCGGGGTATGAAGGTAAGCTAATGAGCAATAAAGCACAAGTTCCTATCTGCAAAAGTTTTGAAATAGCAAAGTTGCACCAAGAATTACAAAACAAATACAACTACAGAAAATACTATTTTGTTCCTTTCAAGTTAAGAAACAAGAATCACTCAATTAAATACCAAAACAAATGTTAAGAATTCTACTTCTGAATTAAAATGTCACCTCTCTGTCAAGTCAGTGTAAAACTCAGAGAAGTCCTCCCCAAGACGGTCTGATGGCTGCCCAGTCACAATCTTGTAACCACACAGGCTGTTTGTAGCATTGGGAGCCTTTAAAACAACAAAGATCATATTATGTGTCACAGAGCTGATACATGCAAGAGTATGCTGGCAAATGTAAAATCATGAAATTACAACCTTATGAGCTAAGTGATGAAACGCATATAACAAGCACTCAACATATGTAAAGTTCATCTCTTCTCCGCTCTTCCTCCGTGGCATGTATTTCTGAGTGGCAAAAAAGAGAAGGCATAACTATATGAGACCAGTCTACATCAATAAATAAGTGTTTGGTATATGCAGAGTTTTTAGAGAGGCTTTAACGATTTGATTCGATAAGAATCCTTCTCATGGACATAAAACTGAAAATCTGTGAGAACAAACACACAAGCATTACTATGACATTAGAAGTGCATTTGATTTAACAACCTTTTTTGAAAACATCCAGGGCAAGGACTAAATTAATCTTGAAAAAGAAAAGGTTACCTTCAAAAGCTGAACAACAGAGGGAAGAATCTGGCGTGAATCCTGTGGTAATGTAAAAGGAGATATTTCTGCAAGTGCTTTGAGCAAATCAAGCTTCCGCTCCTCGGGAAACTAGCAAAGAGGAAATTATTAGAATTGACAGGATCTTGTCAAAAGGCATATGCAAGCACAAACAAAACAAAAAAAGAAAAACAAGAATAAGATATTTAAAGATACTAACGAAAGAGAAGGGAGTGCACTACCTTGTCAAAAACAGGAATGATGTGTTTGTTCAAATAATTGAGGAACCTGCTGCTCGATGCACCCCTCTGTGTTCATAAATTAATAGGGACAAGTTGTAAGGTCAGGAAAAGATGCAAAATACACAAAATCTCAATAATGAAAAACACAGTCCATACCAGGAAAAATGGAAGTGCCATATACAGGCATGATATCAATCTGTCAATATGGTCTGTATCCGAAACCTGTGTTTGGATACCAATTCAAGTCACTTTAAGGGGATTGTAACAGTAGGGAGCAAAAGAAAAATTTGCAATCATTGTGTATTTTGAAGCAAAATGACAACATGCAATGCAGAAGACCATGAAGAATCAACACCACCACTTACAACAGGATTTCTGAAAAAATCATTGCAGTTTAAAACACCCAGCACATGAAAATATAAGTAGATCACATGTTCAAGCATGCACAAATGAACATTGTACAAAACTAACTAGCGGATTGATTGATGATGAAAAAGGGAAAACAACATAAAACAGCAAACATAAAAGAAGAGTGGCTAAAACATGGATGAAACTGAAATTGGAACAAAGCACAGTTTACGGTTTGTAGAGAAACCTCTAAAATCTGAATTTATTATAAGAGAATAAATGATCTTCTCAGCAAACAGCCTGACCAGGATATTTATAGTAATTGAAAGCCCTGAGCTTAACAGTTGTAGAAAAAGAAATCACTAATCAAAAAGGCACATGCTAATCAAACAACAGCTAGAGAATATCAAATCAAGATATCTAGGCTTAAAAAATTAAATAACAAGGAAAGCAAGAGTATTCTTCCAAGGTTCATGTGCAAACTTTGCTCTGTCATCTTTTCAGCGCATTATTCGGTTAGCACTAATACTCTCATGCTTGTGAAGGTGGTATTCTTTTCATTCAGCATATACATTCCAGCATCTCTAAAGTCTTCTGTTAAACTGTATAGAATTACTCCTCCAGGAAATGCATCGCACTGTTCTTGGGAATTTTAGATAAGTTACCAATGCAAGGGCTACATCTCCCAGCATAAAATAGAAAACTATGGACTAAACACATCTTAAGATTTCTAGTAGAATGGATCTTATTCAGAGTTCTAAGAAATATGTCAAAACATATTTCATCAAATTGCCAAACCCATCTATTCTTTAATTTTGACACAAGGAGCATGACAAGAGGCATGAGTGCATTTTACAGCATACTGTTAGAAGCTACATGTTGCATAACATAGAAGCAATTTATCCATGTATCCACACATACATGAGATCAGAAATAGCAAACAGCCTATCAAATGTGGATTATAGCACAAGGCATTATTTACTCATAACTAATCCTCAATATTCATACAAGTCGGTAGATGAAATCTACTTTAGAAGAAAATGCACAAGTCTCTATTGTTGATTAACAACAGGTCTTGCAGTGATTAGAAAGGAAGTTAGTGTTTCGTAGTTCACAATGCAGCATTAAAGTTAGGAGCTGAATTCAAACAATCACTCACATGAGTCACATCAAATGCTGAATCTAGATCAGCCTGTCCTTCAATGATTCCAACTAGCTCTTTCATGCGTTCAGAAGGAGCTTTGTCTCCAAATATGCTCAATTTTTTTAAGAAGTCCATAAACATTCTGAACTCCGCTCCAGTTACATCTTCTGAACTCTAAAAAGGAAAAATTCAAACTAGTCATGCATACTTTAATAGATCAGCAGAATATGAAGTCTCATAATAAAAAGGGTAAAGTTATGAGCACCTTTTTAATCAAATCAGTTATATGACGCTCCATTTCCTCTTGAGGTCTCAGGAGTTCAGCTTTGAGTGGGAAAACCTGAAAATTAGGTTATTAGCCATCAATTGTTGGCAAAAGTGAACCAAATTAACAATAACCTTGACAAACAGCTTTATGTAAACTTCTAACCTTATCTCTTACAAAGCTCAGAACTTTCTCACGAATAAGCTCATCCGTGCTTGGTTCTTCAACAGTCCCAATATGCTTAAATAAGGCAGACAACGATGCTGCATAGCAAGAAGAATAAATACATTTGAGAAAAAACTATTAGGGAAAAAAAGAACCCACAACAAAAGGCATGCTAGAAAACGTGTATGGTGCCTAATACAAGCTTAATTGAGAATATTCAGGTAAAATTTTTACAAGTTCTCATTTTCTTTCTCTTTTTTTTTATTTATTTTCTTTCTCCTAGGTGAAGGTGTAGAAATCTATTAATTTATCTGCCAAGAGGTGCAACCATTGACAAATAGTTGAAACCATGATAAACTACCAAGTTCATTTACTATATTTCGTATGAAATATGTCCGAACTAGTAATTGAAAAAATTAAACTCATCCTTTTAGCAAAAATGCTTCCCAATATTCCACTGCATAATCAACTAAAAACCCAAACTTCTAAGAATTCAGGTTGATTTTTTCCCTAAATGCCCTTCTGTTTCACCGATATCTAATTCATTCTGGTGTGAACCAAATGTAGAATTGTAGCTTAAAATGTAGTGGTTATTAACAAGATGGATTTTACCAAATTTTTTTTTTTTTTCAGTTAGTATTATTAACTCCCCAAAGTTGGGAAGAGGCCCACAATTCTAACAGGATTTTTCTCTTTCAAAGAAATACTATTCTCTTTGAAACAATTATAGTTTTCAAGAATCTTGTGGCTTGATGCCAACTAGTTTACAAATGTACGCTTAGATAGCAGCAGCAACACTAATTGCAGCTTTTCAAAGATGTAATTCACCATTGCCTGGTCCTAAAAAGACAACATTTGCCTAAAACAAAACCATGACATTTCCACCTTCAAGGAAAGCTCTACACGAAATAGAGGTCTAAAGCATGATAACTGTTAATCTATATAAATTTTAAGAATGTAAAGGAGTTGCAGAAAAGCATGCTACATTTATGTTGCATGAAAACAGAAAGCACCTTATGTCACTATGAAAAAAGAAGAACTCTTGTAAAAGCACATGCTAATTTTCCTAAACTTCCATCCGACATTCTGGCCAAGTTGGAACTGTACAAGATTTGTATCCTAGAGTCCAAAGATAGTTAATATATACTCATTTGCACATTATATAATATCCATCCAAATTATTTCATCCATCTTAAAGATTTACCTTTCACATCCTGCCTCAACAGGGACATAAGGGCTTTAAGCACTGCATCCCGCTCCACAATTTCCTCTAAAACCATAAAGAGAAGTCAACGTCAAATCCCTACTACACCATCAAAAGTCCCTTCTCAAAAATCTCTTTTTAGAAAATCCAATTACCAGCTGCAAGGAGTTGCACAAGAATATCCACAATTTTTGACAAATACTCCGGCGTATCCTTACAAAATAGCGGCAGTCCCCTAATTGCTTGCACCCGGACCTGCACAACCAATTAACACTTAAATCCATACAAAAGCCTAAAATCCACTTTAATTTCAATTTGTAAGCAAATGCGTAACCAAACACTTCCAGATACTAATCCTTCAAGCAAGCACACAATATAAAAACCCTGCACCAATGCACCATGTTCAAAAGACATGGTTTCCAACACAAAAGAAAAAAAAAAAGTAAACTAACCCCGAGCTCTTCTTGTTCAATCAAATCGATTTGCGTCTCGACAGCTTGACTGGAAAGCTCAGGGAAGAACTTGAAGAACCTCGGGATTAACTGTGCCGCCAATTGCTTCGCTTTTATGCTCGTTTTTGCTGCATCCATAATCCCCTGGTAATCCTTCACATTCTATCATAAATAACAAAAAAGACAAAGCTGTTAAGATCACCTAAGTATAAAATAATTTAAATAAAACCCTAGGGCTTTACCTGAGACTTGTCTTTGGACTCATTGAGTCGCTCGCCGAACTCGTAGAGCTTCTCGATGTGGATGCCGTCGTCGGTGGCGGTGGCGGTGGCGGCAGGGTCGTTCATTTGGAGAGAAACTGGGAGAAAGTGAAATTAAAAAATATATATTCAGATTGAAGAAAATGAGTAGTATTTCATTGGATGAGAAGATTTATTTATTTTTATACTATCTATTCATTTTTATAAGAAAAAATAGTGTTAGAGAGAGAAAGATTTAAGAGAAGGAGACGTACGGGAGGAGCAGTTTCAGTTACTAGTAGATGGGGGAGAGAGTTTCAAGGGTTTTTGATTGATAGCCAAAAGAAAGAAGAAAGACCTTCGTTTATCTCGCAGGTATTCTTTCGAGGATTTAACGGCGTCGTTTGCTTTTACGATTGATTCAAAACACTAGTTTAAAATTAGTAGAAATTGTTTTTTAAAATATTTTTATTAAAATAAGATTTTTATTTAATTTTAAAAATATTATTTTTAATATTAATATGTCAAAATAATTTGAAAATATAAAAAATAATTTTAAATAAAAATAATTCAATTAATGTTTTATAAAACATTGTTTGTAAAATAATTTTAAATATCTAGACTTGTGAGTTAGAATTAAAAATAATTTATTTATTTTATTAATTTTTTTTAATGCTATTGAATAATTATGTGTTTGGTTTCTTTAATTCAATTTTCTTATGGTATATAACATAGTATGTCATGAGAAATATAGATTTTATATTTATTATTTTTTAAATTTATCATATTTTTATTCCATAACATTAAAAATTAAAATTAAGTGCAGGTTTGACCTCCACTTAATTATATATTATTTATTATTCTTCTTTGAAAAACATATATTTATATATATTATGTATTTATTTGATTTGTGTTATCTATACAAAAAAAACTAAAAACTTAACTTATTTATACATTCTATTTGAGGTTTATATATTAGAATTGTCATCAACACTACAGAAGTTAAGGTTAAGCTTTACTGGAATCACAAAATGAATTGTGTATGGATTCTGATGAAACTTTAAAATCTAAAAAGCTTAAGAATAAGGTTTATGTGCTGAATAATAAATTAATTTTTTAGTTCAAGTAATATGATTCATTCTTCATATCCAATCTAGTTGATAATTAGTACCTGCAAAAAATCATTTTAAATGGAAACTAGAACTCTCATATACTTAAGTCAGTAACTATATAAAGAGAAAAGATTTGGATGAACATGTAAATAGATGAATAAGCATAGTCATGTTCAAATAAAGTTTTCCGTATCTACCTTATAAACAACAAGGTATAGGAAAAAAGAGGATATGAGAATTCAATATTGAATATAATAGTGTTGCCTAGCACTCAATATCACTTATTAATGCTAAAGGCATCATTATAAAATGAATAGCCATTGAATCCAAATCAACCAAATCTTAACTCAATAAATACAACAAATCAACATTCTATTTCAATGTACCTATTCCATGGGAAACAAATTCATTGATAACCAAAAGACTTGAATTAGCATTGTTACTTGTTCAACAAGGCCATATTTATTCTTAATATGAACCTTAGAAGGTATCCAAATAGTTGTGTAATACCAATCTAATCCCTAAAATAAAAATTATGTATTAACAAATGATATCTAAGATATTTTATGTATGTATGTATGTATTGTTGGAATTAATTTTGAAGTTCAAAGTGTCTTTTAATTTTGTTAAGTGTCTTCTAGATGCATATAACTATTAAAGATATATTTATCTTTTAAGTCTCTTGACTTATCTTATACAAGTGTAAATATATGGTTCAAATATTATATTCAAGTCCATGTCTATTGGGACTTCTTCTTAATTATAGAGAACTCTTACTGTAAAAGACAATAAATGGTCATAGAGCCATGATAGAAAAAGACAACAGTCTAAAGAAGAGTGAGCCAAAATATAATAGTCACTTAAAGAGATAAATCTTGAAAATATATGTTTTGTTAGAGAATTGTACTAGCAAACACAAAATGAGAAAAATAGCTAAGAGTAGCCATATAAAGATATACAATTATCAAAGAAATGATGATTAAAGAGATGACAATGAGATGCTATGAGTAAGTCATGACAAGATGATTCTTCATTAGAATCTAAATTTCAAGAGTTATGAGACTTTCAAAATTAAAAAGGAGTGTTGAAAAATAATTTTAAATTTTAAAGTATCTTTTTAATTCTTCTCGATGTCTCCTAGGTGCATATAACTTTTAAAAATGTATTTATTTTTTTATGTTTCTTGAATTATCTTAGACTAGTGTTATAACCCAATTTTTGACCATTTTATTTTTATTATTATTATTTTATTTATGGAAAAGGATGAAAAAAAAATGATGAAAAAAAATGATGATGATGATGAAATAAATAAAGAATGAATTAAATTTTGGGTTAGGGGCAATATGAATGGAAGTTTTGGGGTTTTATTAAACTTTGGAATTAATCTAATTAAGTTTGGAATTAATTTGTTTAATTAAGGGTTTAATTGAAGAATTGATAAATTTTTAGACTTAATTAAGCTTGGAATTAATTTAGTTCATCCAATCAAGGGTTTAATTGGAAAATTAATAAGTTTTGAGACTTAATTAAGCTTGGAATTAATTTAATTCATCCAATCAAGGATTTAATTGGAGAATTGATAAGTTTTGAGACTTAATTAAGCTTGGAATTGATTTAATTAATCCAATTAAGGGTTTAATTGGAGAATTGATAAGTTTTGAGACTTAATTGGACTTGGATTTAATTAAATTAATGAAATCAGGGACTTAATTGAAGAAATATTAACGTTTGAGGGCACGATTGCAATAAATTAAAATCCAAGGATCAATATGTAAATGGCGTTAAGATGCAGGGGTTCAATTAAAATTTACCCAAGGACTGTACTGAAAAAATTCAAAATTTCAAGGATCAAAACGCAAATTGCCATTAACATCAGCACTGTTCATCTTCTTCACCCGAAAACAAGAAGAAAACGCATGCCTTTATTGCATTAAAATCCATGCAACCGCATGGCATTCTCTGGATATAAAAACCAGAGAAGGAGAACCGGCAAAGGGCAGAAAATAACAGAAACAAAGAGAGTGGGGAAAGAGACGAAAAAAGAGGGAGGAAAATCAGAGGAGAGACCCAGAACGCAGAAGACTGAAACAGAGAGGAGAACCGGTTCTGCCATTGCTTTCATCCCTGCAGAAAAATCAAACCAAAAACATAGCCACAAACAGAGTAAAAAAAAAAAACGAGACCCAATTTCGAGAGGGAAGCCAGCATTGTACACTTTTCTTCATCACAGGGACTGAAAGGGCACTGGACTGGAGAAAAGAAGACCACGAACAAAAACAGAGAGAAGAGATTTTTCCAGACTCAAAGCAGTAACACAGGGGAGGATAATAAACAAATAAAAAAGAAGAAGAAGAAAGACAACAAAGACGAACAAAGGGGAGCTGGGAAAACAGAGGAAAAAAAGAACGACCCAGAGTCAAAATCCCCTGCAGCCATGTTGATCGTCTCCAGAAGCAGAGAGAAGGAATAATAGAGGAAGAACTTAAGAAAGGGAATAGCACCAACCGCCCTTAACTTCGTCTTCATCTTTAGGAGCAGCAGCCAACAGGTAAGTTTCTCTTCATCTCCTCTCGCTTTTCAGTTTTAATTCATGCCATACTGTTCATGTGAATTTTAATTCACTGAACACTTAGACACGCATGAACCAGCTCACGCGTGTTATTTGCCCAGCCGGACCACTGGCTTGGGCCAGTGGTCGGGCTGGGCCAGCTGGGCTCAGCCCAGCCCATGTGGGCTGAGCTGGGCCCAGCTCAAAAAAATAAAAAAATAGGAAAAACAAAAAATTAAAAAAAAAATTAAAAAACGTGTATGCATGAATAAAAATAATGTAAATTTACTTGTTTATTCACTGACGCCAGAGTCAGGAATAAAAATACCGATTTAAATTTATATTATTTTTATTCGTTGTATTTTTATTTTATTTAGCTAGAAAAATAAAATATGTGCATGCTTAAAAATAAATTTATTTATTTTATTTAATTATTGGCGCTAGAGTAGGAAAAAAATATATTGATCTAATTTTTTTCGTAGTTACGAATTTTTACCAACGCCAGAGTTGGAATTATTCGAGCTCGAATATTCACTGGCGCCAGAGTCAGGAATATTTTAAACAAATCATCACAGCATAAATTAATAAATATTTAGCAATTTAAGACAAAACCAACAATGCAGTCTGCCTTAGGCAGAACGTTTAAGGGGTGATAATATCTTCCCTTTTACGTAACCAATCCCGAGTCATAGAATCTATGTTGACCAGTTAGGGTTCCTAGTGACCATAATACTAGGTGGCGACTCCTCAAACGAGACATTTTCCCTTAAAAGAATCGGATGCCAGATATCTGTTCTTTTTCATAATCCAAGAGAATTATTTTTTAGGGCCGCCGCGATGTTGGGTGCGACAGAATGGCGACTCCACTGGGGACCCTAGGATTAAGCTTTGTCTTTTGTCTTATTATTGCTATTTGT
This sequence comes from Populus alba, assembly GCF_005239225.2. Lineage (NCBI taxonomy): Eukaryota > Viridiplantae > Streptophyta > Magnoliopsida > Malpighiales > Salicaceae > Populus > Populus alba. Next base: position 5,700,444 of record NC_133294.1, on the reverse strand, counting down.
TTTTTTTATTTTTTTTTGTTGTGTTTATTTGTTTATTTTTCCTGTATTTACTGCTTTAGCATGCATCCTTATTTTTGTTGTCATGCATCACTTTGAGAGCACACACTTTACAACCTAGGATAAGTGGGAAAGTAACGGTACCCCAATGACTTTAGCCTGGGTAAGACTCGTGAAACCATCCAACTCTCGCTTGATTGTTTACTTGGAAGTGGTTGATATGTCAAACTGATATTACTCAGGGCCTCTATCTTCACACTACTTGTAAGCCTCATATCGACCTTTCATGGACGATCACTGAGCATACGAGAGACCCTTTGAAACTAGATAATGACCAACCCCTTGATGCACTCAGCAATTAGGATCTTCTAATTAGGTTGTCACCCCGTGAAGGGCAAGTTCACATTTCATACGCATTTTTTATTTTTTTTATTATTATTTTTTATTTATGCTTTAGCATTTTTGCATAATTGCATGATTTACATTTAGCAGGTTGAAATATAGGTCCCCCATTGAAACTCATTTATAACACTCATTCGAGAAAAAGACAAATGGAAAACGAAGAAAGAGCCTAGTTAGAAGCCCAACATCAAAAAGAGGTGGACAATCTTAAGGAAGAAGTTGCAAAGCTTACTAGTCTACTCGAGCAGGCCTTGAGAGATAAATCCAGAAAAGCAACACTTATAGCTTAGCCTGAAGATATGCATGTAACTCATTTCGAGCATAATCTGGGGGCAAATAGGGTGTCATCTGAATTTCAACAAGCTATGCATTTCCAGCTAGCATACCCCTCAAGAATTTCGTCTACCACTGATTCCACCGAGAAAGAATCTCAAAAGGGCAAAATGGTGAAAGAAGAGGATTTGGAAAAATGGACTACCTTAGAAAAGAGGATAAGGGCAGTTGAGGGAAACCATTTGTGTGACCTGGTGAAAGCTGTCAATATGTGTTTGGTGCCCAACGTTGTCATTCCCAAAAAGTTTAGAGTGCCAGAATTTATCAAATATACGGGAACTCAATGCCCTATAACTCATCTCAAAGCATACTGCAACAAAATGGCTGAGGTGGTTGATAATGAGAAATTGCTGATTCATTTCTGCCAAGACAGCTTGAGTGACGCTGCCCTCACTTGGTATATGCGGTTGGACAATACCAAGGTTAAAAAATGGAAGGACTTAGTTGATGCCTTCATGAGGCAATATAAGTTCAATATAGACATGGGCCCTGATCGGTTAAGATTGCAAGCTATGGAGAAGAACAACAAGGAGTCCATAAGAGAATATGCCCGGAGATGGAGTAAGGTAGCTGCACAAGTTAATCCTCCCATGTTGGAAAAAGAGATTATCAGTTTATTTTCCAACACCTTTAAAGCTCCGTACTTTGAATACTTGGTTAGAAGCTCTGCACAACATTTCACTGACCTAGTTGTTATAGCTGAGAGGATTGAACAAGCCGTTGGGTTAGGTAAGATTGCTAACCCGACTAAGATGAACGGTTTCATTGAAGGTGATTGCCAAGACACTTATCATTCCTATAGTTAATTTCTTCATGCCGACGCCCAAAAATCAACTATCTTAAAGAGAAAGCTATGTTGATATTAGGTCGAGAATGGTCTGCATGCGACTGCAACTAAGTGTTGAAAAGATGCCCTTGTCGAGGATAATGAATGATTGAAAGATTTCAAAAATTTCAATGAATGATCACTAAATGTTTAGCCCCTTTATGTGTTATCATGCCAGTATTCATGTTGGTATAAGTTCTTTGTTGTTGAACTTCTTGTCCTAAGCTTCAATGAAATAATGAGTTTGTCATTCAATTGTGTTCACGACCAAGCAATATTCATCTTCTTAAAAGAGTTTTCTTATAAGAACTCACGAATACACCTTTGAAGCCTCGCGTGATCTTACATATGCAATTCATCTCTTGTACCAAAATCCATTTCCCTATTGGAGTTTTGAAAATTTGATCTAGTATTTTGATTTCAAAAAAAATAATTTGATGTTCTTTCAAAAATGATATTTTTAACATTCTATTTATAGAATGACAATTGAATCAAGCAACTCCATCATTGAGGTGACTAAATGATAAACCAAAAAAAAGAAAAAAGAAAAAAAAGAAATGAATAAACACCCTTACCTTATGACTCTTGAATCGTGTGTTTTTAAATGTATGAATAATGGTATGTAGTGAACTCGTTACTCATGACTAATGAAATGCATCTTTGCAAAGACCAAACTATCATACTGGATGAGGTCAAAGTTTATTGATCTTAACTGCTTGCGCTTGAAATGAGGAAAGACCATCTTTGTTATTCCTTTTACATTCTGAAATAAGTACATCCCTTGCGATCCCCTTTTGAGCCTGAATAATTTTTCTTTCATGAAAAAATCCTGACTAGGATCATACCCCACACTGGGGGGCAAGAGAAAATTTCAATGAGAAAAGAGAAAAAAGCTGCAAGAAAGCCAAAAAAGGCATAAGAGCTCAAGAAACTCAAATGCTAGGGGGCATGCCCAAATCACTAGAAAAAGTGACATCCAAAATAAAGTTAGTATGCCCTTGCAAAGCAATAAAAAAGAAGAAGCAGCAAATCAAAGAAGTGCGGCAAAAGAAAATAGGAATGACATAAAGAGTCGAACTACTGATAGTGATCCTCAGTCTTTGAAACCCTGAAACACTCTTTGAGCCTTATAAATTCTTTTCTTTCATAGCCAGAAACCACAGCCTACGTTACGTCCCTATAGAAGTCCTTTCTAATCAACCAAGCAAGCAACCTGGAACAATAAACAATGCTCTCCAAATGCAAAGGATACTTTTTCATAAGATTCATGACATCAAGAATAAACTACTCATTATTATTCATGCTGATAAAAAATGAATGATTCAAAAAGAGACAAATTTTTCTCATACAAAACCTCGAGCTTTTTCTCAAGCCCTTCACTTTGAAACAAAAGGTCATCTCATGACGTATTTTTCACTGAAGATCTCATTGCCAAACACAAGAGCATATACCCTCTTTTCCAAGAAAGAAAATAACCAAGGAGTTGCAAGATTTCAAAAGCAAATTGTTTTAGATTCACATCGAAATAATTTTTGTTTTCAAAATGCAAGATCAAGATTTCAAAATTCATTTTAGATCCACATTCCTTCACCAAAATGAACAAAAAGAGAAATGAGAGAATGGTCTTTTAAAACCATTATTTGTCTAAGTCGCTGGCAAAGCACACTTGGGGGCAATGACCAGTACAAAGGGGCAACATTGTATTTTCTCTTCTAGAAAAAAGAGAGGAATATTTCCTACAACTAGACAGTGGGAATTTTGGTTTACAAAAAATAGCTTGATCCTTTCAGCAAGTGACACCGAATGTTTTTATCAGTGAAACGAGAGGCAATGAATAAGTACTCTCAAATTATTTGACGAGGCAGAAATCTTCAGTAAATAAGTGGGTCGCGATGGGCACCACAAAGGCTGATTGTGCAAACAAATATGGAAAAAGACTTATATGGGCTAACTTGAGTGGGCTAGAAAGCCAAGCGACAAAGATGACCCTAATCAGAGGTAGCAAGCCCTCATCAGTCAAGCAATAAAAAGACTATGAAGAAATGGGGGCCTATATTTCAAAACAGGTAAAGATGCATGCATATCATCTAAAATTTGAGACATTGGACAATGAGTTTTTTAAACTTCATATGAGAAAATTCCAATGGAATCCATCAAGTGGAAGGCCAACTTGAAATGACCAAAGATCGAAATTGTTGTTGAATGTTTTTCATTTTTGAGAATTTTTCAGCATGGGAAGGCCGCCCATAAGAAATAGGCCATCTGAAAAATCTTCATGCTTTTCTTTCTCTTCGAGTGCCTTTGAGCACCCGTTTTCCTTTTCAAATGCCTTTGAGCATTCACCTTCCTTCTCGAGCGCCTTTGAGCCCTCACTTTCTTCTTCAAGTGCCTTTAAGCACTCGTTTTCTCCTTCGAGTGCCTTTGAGCACTCGCCTTCCTTTTCGAGTGCCTTTGAGCACTCGCTTTTCTCTTCAAGTGCCTTTGAGCACTAGTGCCTCTGAGCACTCGCTTTCCCCTTCAAGTGCGTCTCAGCACTCGCTTTACCCTTGAAGTGCCTTTGAGTACTGGTGCCTCTGAGCACTCGTTTTCCCCTTCAAGTGCCTCTGAGCACTCGCTTTACCCTTCAAGTGCCTCTGAGCACTCGTTTCCCCCTTCAAGTGCCTCTAAGCACTCGCTTTTCCCTTCAAGTGCCTTTGAGCACTAATGCATCTGAGCACTCGTTTTACCCTTCAAGTTGCCTCTGAGCACTCGTTTTCCCCTTCAAGTGCCTCTAAGCACTCGCTTTACCCTTCAAGTGCCTTTGAGCACTAGTGCCTCTGAGCACTCGCTTTCCCCTTCAAGTGCCCCTAAGCACTCGCTTTACCCTTCAAGTGCCTTTGAGCACTAGTGCCTCTGAGCACTCGCTTTACCCTTCAAGTGCCTTTGAGCACTGGTGCCTCTTAGCATTCGTTTTCCCCTTCAAGTGCCTCTAAGCACTCACTTTTCCCTCCAAGTGCCTTTGAGCACTAGTGCCTCTAAGCACTCGATTTACCCTTCAAGTGCCTTTGAGCACTAGTGCCTCTGAGCACTCGCTTTCCCCTTCAAGTGCCTCTAAGCACTCGCTTTACCCTTCAAGTGCCTTTAAGCACTAGTGCCTCTGAGCACTCGCTTCCTCTTTGAGTGCCTTTGAGCACCCGCTTTCCTTTTCAAGTGCCTTTGAGCACTCACCTTCCTCCTCGAGTGCCTTTGAGCATTCGCTTTCCCCTTCAAATGTCTTTGAGCACTCATTTTCTTCTTGGAGCGCCTTTGAGCACTCATTTTCTTCTCGAAGTGCCTTTGAGCACTCACTTTCCTTTTTCGAGCACATTTGAGCGCTCGCTTTCCTTTTTGAGTGCCTTTGAGCACTCGTTTTTCTCTTTGAGTGCCTTTGAGCACTCGCTTTCCTTTTGGAGCGCCTTTGAGCACTCGTTTTCTTCTGGGAGCGCCTTTCAGCCCTCCCTTTCCTCTTTGAGTTGCCTTTGAGCACTTGTTTTCCTTTTCGAGTGCCTGTGAGCCCTCACATTCTTTTGAGTGCGCCTTCGAGCCCTCATTTTCTTTCTTTTTTACTTGGGTAGATCACCCATCATAATGAGACCACTTCTAAAAAAAAAAAAAAAAAAAAAAAAAAACAAAATACAAAAAAAAGTGGGTCGTCTTCCAAATAACTTGTTTCTTGATTTCTACATCTCTCTGTAAAGGTCATGTGTCCATCTGCCATTTAAAAAAAAAAAAAACAAAACAAAAGAAAAAAACAAAAAAATAGGTCGTCTTCCCAATGACTTGTTTCTTGATTTCTACATCTCTCTGTAAAGGTCGTGTGTCAATGTATTATTTTCTAAGTTTTCAAGACAAAAAAAAAGGGGTTCTTTCTCTATCTACTTTTCTTTATAAATTTACTACACAAAGATAAAAGAAAATGAAATTTTCCAATATCTTTGCATAGTAAATATTATAAAGAGGGGACAACTGTTATAACCCAATTTTTGACCATTTTATTTTTATTATTATCATTTTATTTATGGAAAAGGATGAAAAAAATGATGAAAAAAAATGATGATGATGATGAAATAAATAAAGAATGAATTAAATTTTGGGTTAGGGGCAATATGAATGGAAGTTTTGGGGTTTTATTAAACTTTGGAATTAATCTAATTAAGTTTGGAATTAATTTGTTTAATTAAGGGTTTAATTGAAGAATTGATAAATTTTTAGACTTAATTAAGCTTGGAATTAATTTAGTTCATCCAATCAAGGGTTTAATTGGAAAATTAATAAGTTTTGAGACTTAATTAAGCTTGGAATTAATTTAATTCATCCAATCAAGGATTTAATTGGAGAATTGATAAGTTTTGAGACTTAATTAAGCTTGGAATTGATTTAATTAATCCAATTAAGGGTTTAATTGGAGAATTGATAAGTTTTGAGACTTAATTGGACTTGGATTTAATTAAATTAATGAAATCAGGGACTTAATTGAAGAAATATTAACGTTTGAGGGCACGATTGCAATAAATTAAAATCCAAGGATCAATATGTAAATGGCGTTAAGATGCAGGGGTTCAATTAAAATTTACCCAAGGACTGTACTGAAAAAATTCAAAATTTCAAGGATCAAAACGCAAATTGCCATTAACATCAGCACTGTTCATCTTCTTCACCCGAAAACAAGAAGAAAACGCATGCCTTTATTGCATTAAAATCCATGCAACCGCATGGCATTCTCTGGATATAAAAACCAGAGAAGGAGAACCGACAAAGGGCAGAAAATAACAGAAACAAAGAGAGTGGGGAAAGAGACGAAAAAAGAGGGAGGAAAATCAGAGGAGAGACCCAGAACGCAGAAGACTGAAACAGAGAGGAGAATCGGTTCTGCCATTGCTTTCATCCCTGCAGAAAAATCAAACCAAAAACATAGCCACAAACAGAGTAAAAAAAAAAAACGAGACCCAATTTCGAGAGGGAAGCCAGCACTGTACACTTTTCTTCATCACAGGGACTGAAAGGGCACTGGACTGGAGAAAAGAAGACCACGAACAAAAACAGAGAGAAGAGGTTTTTCCAGACTCAAAGCAGTAACACAGGGGAGGATAATAAACGAATAAAAAAGAAGAAGAAGAAAGACAACAAAGACGAACAAAGGGGAGCTGGGAAAACAGAGGAAAAAAAGAACGACCCAGAGTCAAAATCCCCTGCAGCCATGTTGATCGTCTCCAGAAGCAGAGAGAAGGAATAATAGAGGAAGAACTTAAGAAAGGGAATAGCACCAACCGCCCTTAACTTCGTCTTCATCTTTAGGAGCAGCAGCCAACAGGTAAGTTTCTCTTCATCTCCTCTCGCTTTTCAGTTTTAATTCATGCCATACTGTTCATGTGAATTTTAATTCACTGAACATTTAGACACGCATGAACCAGCTCACGCGTGTTATTTGCCCAGCCGGACCACTGGCTTGGGCCAGTGGTCGGGCTGGGCCAGTTGGGCTCAGCCCAGCCCATGTGGGCTGAGCTGGGCCCAGCTCAAAAAAATAAAAAAATAGGAAAAACAAAAAATTAAAAAAAAAATTAAAAAACGTGTATGCATGAATAAAAATAATGTAAATTTACTTGTTTATTCACTGACGCCAGAGTCAGGAATAAAAATACCGATTTAAATTTATATTATTTTTATTCGTTGTATTTTTATTTTATTTAGCTAGAAAAATAAAATATGTGCATGCTTAAAAATAAATTTATTTATTTTATTTAATTATTGGCGCTAGAGTAGGAAAAAAATATATTGATCTAATTTTTTTCGTAGTTACGAATTTTTACCAACGCCAGAGTTGGAATTATTCGAGCTCGAATATTCACTGGCGCCAGAGTCAGGAATATTTTAAACAAATCATCACAGCATAAATTAATAAATATTTAGCAATTTAAGACAAAACCAACAATGCAGTCTGCCTTAGGCAGAACGTTTAAGGGGTGATAATATCTTCCCTTTTACGTAACCAATCTCGAGTCATAGAATCTATGTTGACCAGTTAGGGTTCCTAGTGACCATAATACTAGGTGGCGACTCCTCAAACGAGACATTTTCCCCTAAAAGAATCGGATGCCAGATATCTGTTCTTTTTCATAATCCAAGAGAATTATTTTTTAGGGCCGCCGTGATGTCGGGTACGACAACTAGTATAAATATTTGTGTTCAAATATTGTATTTAAGTCCAAGTCTTTGTGGACTTATTTCATGTTGTTTAACATCTCTAAGCATAATTTTTTATGATAATCATCTATATTTATCATTCATATATTTCACCACAATTCTTTGTCACCATGTCATATGAACATATTCCCAAGAAAGATATAGCATGGAAGATGTTTAGAAAGAGATAAGGAAAATTGATTTGAAAAATTAAAGCAAATACAAAGTAAGACATATCAATCTTACTTTGAAAGGAAAATACATATCAATCTTCTATTACCCAATCTATATCAAACAATATATGATAACCCTGAATTGATGTTTCCTCATGATGTGAATTTTTTTTTTTCTGATATAGAAACACTAAACTAAATTAGCTCAATATTGATTGTTGTAAATCTCAAAGGTAGCAGAATTATAATATAAAAATAGTTTACCAAAATGCTTGTCATTTGGTGATATTGTTTCCTCACTAGAGTAATTATCATGAGACTAAAGTACAATTAGAAGATAATCTATAATTCTCTTCACTTCCAAGAATTCAAAGTCCGTATAAATTTGCCTAAGAAAAATATAACAAAAGTCAAATACATGTTAACCTATCAAGATCCAATTCCACCCTTTTAAAATCATTTCCACCACGAACTCTCTCATTCTCACTACCTAATGTAAACATTATTTTTCTCTTCAAGCATCCTATTTTTCAAGTACCCTTCATATCTATATATTCTTTTTTATCCCAAACCAATACCTTTTTCTCAAAAATCATTCTATTTTCTACTAATCATATACTCATTCTCATTACACCACTTATACTTCCACAAACTTTGATAAATTACCACAAGTAATATTACTCATGAATACCATGCCATTATGTTAATGTAGATCGAAACATCACACATGGAGAATAACTTGATACATTTATAGACATTTAAGCAAATAAAGGTTATGTCTGACTACTTGAATTTGTTGATTATATACATTAAACAATCATATCATTTAAAAACTTACTAACCAATGGCTCTACTATACATAATCATTTTATGTCATTTCAATCTTATTACGCACCACCATATTGTATCTTGTGCTAGAGCTTCATTAATTGCCTAACATTGATCCAGTGATCTAAAAAGTATGTTTTGTAGTTGAACTCTTAATTTTCTCAATAATTACCCATCGTTTCTTAGTAAATTTTTTTTTTAAAAAAACTAGTACCTATTAAATTAGTATTCAATTCAAACTTATTTAGCCTAAATGAATACCTTTAATTATTATCAATTCCACACAAAATATATTTTTGATAATTTTGAACTTCACCATAAAATTGACAAAAACAATTAATTGGTAACCATTAAATTATCTATCATTTCATTTCTAGCACACCTAAGTTACAAAATTACACTCAATTCTATCAAGTGATAAATTCAATTTATCTCTCCCAAATTCTAAAAAAGCCGTAAAAAACAAATCATACACTAATACAACAAAATTATCATTACAAAACAAGTAAGACAATTAAATATACAAGACAAATACAAATACTACAAAATAATTTCAATCAATTAAATTAAAACACAAATGGGTGGGTCTCCTTACTTGGTATAGTGAACCTTGATAATAAATGAAATCAAGAAAGGGAAGATTATGCTATTAGAAAGATGTTATGTAGCCATTAGCAAGTTGTGGTGGTCAGATTTGTGAGATAGGGTTGTCATATTTTTTATGTGATGAAGGGGTTAGGGTTGTTGTGTTTTCAAAAAAAAAGAGAGGATGAAATAGGACAAAAAAAAAAGGATTATAGTTATAATTCCAATTAAAAATGCTAATAAAATTTTCATCAACAATTTTCTTAGTAAATTAAAATGTCATCAAAGTCAATGGATTTATTGATGATTTTTTTATTCCATCACTGTTTCCATCTAAAATTAATGATAAAAATTTTATGTTGTAAATTTCATTAGTAAACACGACAAAATATTTTTCATTGATGTTTTTATTATTTTTTATTTTCTAGTGGTGAAAACAATAACATACAATAATCTTATCCCACAACATTTTATCTTCACAAAATGAAACCTCTTTTATTTTAATTTTCCATGAGCTTTCTAGTCCCCAGACTAGGTAATAATGCAGTACTTAGTTTATTTATGTGAGTTTAAACCCTGTTGAAACGTTTTATATGCTTTGCTTAGTTAATAATTCAATAGCATACTCAAATATGACTCCATTATTATAAATGAACAAAACAAGAACAACTTTGAATTCATAACATGTATAGGTGACTAAGAAGGATAATAATTGGAGTTATATTTTATCTAAAGTCTTTGTATATGCATAACTCGATCAGCTCAAACATTTTATATTTTTATGAAACTTAATACTCTTTACATGATATCTGAGTGAGCCATTAGAAGACCATCATCTACTCTCTATTTTTAATTATAAATGGCCTCTTCATCCTCATATATTTCCAAAAAATTTATTGACCTTGTTACTTTCCTAACATCTTCAACTTACAATTAATATCTTTTTCAATTTTATTTCATTTATTATAAGTGTTAAACTTAATTCCTTTAACTATCATGTATGGAAAGCTCAAGCCCTGCCCCACTTCCAAGGTCAAGCTGTTTTTTGCTACCTTGATGGCACAATCACGCCCCTACCCAAAAAAATAATATTACTTATCCCAACACAAGTGCTATTTTTAAAATTCTCAATCCTTAATAAGATTAATGACTTCATTAAGATTCTTTAATCCTAGCCAACATTAATACTTTGCTCATTGAGTAGTCATAATTATATCGATCCTCACTAAAGATCATACATTCACATCTAAGTATCTGTAATTATGTTTAAGTGTCCAAGAAGATGAACTATCTGTAATCATGTCCCATACACAATTTATCATATTAAAAAATTAAAGAAATGTTATTTATTTATTAAGTAAATTCTAGTTTGCAAGTGAAGGTTGGATAGCTAGGTTTGTTCTATAGGGTTATAGTAATCATGTATATCAACAAAAACTGCTAACAAAAATAGTAAAAATATTAGGGCACTAATAAAAAGTGAAATTCAATTCCTTTGGCACCATTATATCACTAACTAAAACGTTCTCTTATCACCAACTGAATAAAAATCTTGTTTCAGCCAATCTTCTTGGCACTAATAAAAGTCACTCTGGGAAGCCTCCACTCACGGCGATGTGCGTATGCTTAGGTCATGTAAGAAAGCAATAGAGTGAAAGAACGTAATATAAGAATGTTTCACTTTGTGATAAAGCTAATTAAGGATGGACAAAATGTGACTATAAAAAGTAGAAAAAATTAACAAACATTAAATTGCCATGTGCATGGTGCGTCCCTGGTGTCTGTCAATAGTCTTTGATTCTACCAACTTTAACTTTGATTCTACCACCTTTGATTTCTTAAATAATATTTATGTATTTTTATTTATTTATTAAAAATAAAATGGTATTTTCAGTTTAATTTATATATACTTTTATATTTAGGTTAAGTTAATAAACTCATAATATAAGATTATTCAGAATTTTTTTTGTTTTTTTTTTTGTGTTTGATCAATATGATAAATATAAGAAAAGGATGGTCAGGGATAGTTGAGGGTTATATATACAGAGCTCCTCCATATTTCCTTTCCCTGTCACAAGAAGCAACTACAAAATGGATTTCTTGAAACTCTCTCTGTGTTTGCTGTTTGTGTTGCTTTCATTTTTGCTGTCTGAGATTCGGTCCCTTGATCCATCTATAGTATGGAGGAGCCACCAATTCGAGCTGGAGGTGGGTGTGAAATTTACAGTGTCGGGCTGGGAAATACAAGCTCGATTGAAGCCTGGAAGAGCTGACCCTCAACCAGAAACGAACGAATCCTGGAGGACCTGATCCTCAACATTACTCTAAATATAAATCTTAACTCCGGTATCTTCTGTATTGCAGATGCAGTGTTTTAGCCTTTAAAGATGTAACTGATGTAAGTTTTATATATCATGCACATCCTGGAGGACCTGACCCTCAACATCCTCTATAAATCACTAGCTCAACATCTTCTGTACTGTAGATGCACTCTGCTAGCTTTTCTCTGCCTGGAGACGATTGTCAATTTGTAATATTGAGTATCTGTATAAGTATATAACCAGTTTTTCTTGCAATCTTCTAGTTCTTGGCGAAAACTTTACAGTTTCAACATTATATGTCAGAGAAGAGCAGTTTTCCGCAAGATGCCATTGTCTTCTACGTTAAGAACACATGCTTTATTTTTCCCATTGTTTTGGGAGAAAGACTAGTTATAAGAGTTTGTCCCGCTTGATAGGTGAATCTACTAATCCAACGGCTTGAAATTTAGTTCAGGCCAGGTAAGTGAAAAAATGCTTTGACAAAAGTGACATTGTTTTTTTTTTTTAAATAAAAAAAGTTCAAAAATTAGATTAATGTAAATCAACTTGGGGTCAAACTCTTTGCCTGCAACTTGTGTTTTGGACCCAGTAAATCCCAAATAAGGTCTTATAATTATTTTACCCAAGATAATTTGTTTTAAAAGTGTTTTTTAAAAAATTAATTTTTTTTAATTTTAAATTAATACTTTTAAATTGTTTTAATATATTAATACCAAAAATAAAATTTAAAATATAAAAAAATATATTATTTTAATAAAAAATATTTTTTAAAATAACTATCATTGTCAGGCTATATACAAAGTGTAGAACACCTCACTTTGAAATCTATCTTAGAATTTGTTTTATTGGTTGAATTACAATAATAAATAAAAGCATGCCACACTTTTCCAAACCACGAAGTACGAGTTAAAAATAATTTTTGATGTCCTTTTCCCTTCTAGTTTTGATTTTATATTTGCTTACAATCTTAGAAAGAGAGAACAAGTTCATGATTTCGGTGTAATTTAGTGTATGGTTGAGATTTTTTAAAAAATATTTTTTTATTTAAATAATAATATATTTTTTTAAAAAAATTTATTTTTAATATTAACGCTTTAAAATAATTTAAAAAAATTAAAAATATTAGTGTATCGAAAACACGGTTTGATTATACTCTTAAATACACCTTTATTATAGCAACTGCATGGAGGTAATTTCAATATATGATTATTCCCGCTAAATTCATAAAAGCAATGTAAAAGTTTATGAAAGTGTTTTTAATTAATAATGATAGATTTTGCTTTTTAAAGTATTTTTTTATTTAAAAATATATTAAAATAATATATATTTTTTATTTTTAAAATTTATTTTTAATATTAATATATCAAAATAATTCAATTTTTTTTTTTATAAAAACAAATCCAGTTCAACAATGTGCCATACACTCCTTATATATCGCTTGCTATTGTGTTTGAATTACCTCTTGTCTTAATAGTTTATTTAATAATATTGTTTTTTGTAAAATTGACTCATTTGAAACAGACAATTAATGTCATTTAATCGTTTTTGAAGTGAACAAGGATTTTTAAATAAGATAAAAAATTAAATTCACTAATGATAACAATTTTTTTTTTTTTAAAGAGCCTTAATTAGATGATCGAACAACTTCTCTCTTAATTAAATAATGAGATGCAATCACTTTTTTATGAAAACCTTAACCTTAATTTCATTGCTAAAACAATTAAAAATGTTTTAAAATCTAGACCAAATTATAATATGACTTCCATCCATATGATAATAGAAAAATATTTTTACTTTCACGATTCCTTAAAGATATGCAACTCAATCTATATTTATATTTATATGTGGTTGTAGTTTCAATTTTCATTTTCTTTGAATTTTTCTTCAAGATGTTATAGGGGTGATCTTTTAGATTTTATTAAGACCTTATTTGTTTTATAGAAAATAAGTTTTTAGAAATTATTTTCTAAATTTTCTTGTATTTTTTTGCAATTAGAAAAGTTTGTTAATAGAAATCACTTTTTTATTAAAGAAAATTTTGGTTTGATTTTTAGAAAAAACAATTCATTTTATTTTAGACAATAATCATCTAGTGTGGACATCATCTTAGATTGTCAATTAAACATGATGTTGACTTTAGTTGAATCATATTCTTCAAGCATATGCTATCATCAAGCTTTATGGAATTGTTAAGTCATTCAGATAAGCAACAAAGACTCATTGTTGTATGCTCAACGTCCTTCTCAACGAATTCCTCTTAGCCCGTCTAACTGGATTATGAAAAGAAATGAATTGTCATCATTAATGATATTCTTTTATATCACCCATATTCATGTAGTGAAATGCAACTTAAATCAATAGGCTTCAAAGTATATTGTCTCACATTTAGTCTAGGTGGCGTAATTTATCCAAATGCATCCATGTGATCATATCTTTCAAGTGTCATAACCAAACTTCAGAGGGTAAACCAAAATTTTAGACATAAATATGCCCCTTAAGTGCATCGTTATTCTCAACTACTGTTGGAGTTCACTCAATCATAGACTATCTTTGAGTAACATTGCCTTCAGTTGATCTAAATGTGCTCGTTCTTTTGTCTATCAATAGGAGGCATTTGTTATTGCTAGATGCTAAACATAGCTTTGATGGATTTCATTGGGATAATTTTTTTTTATCCTCAGTTGATCTAAATATTATTTACATTCTTATCTTGGGTCCACTGTATTACTCCTAGTTGCTCAACTATTTAAAGAGTGTTGAGAAGTATTGATGACATTTTCATCAAGGATTTTGCAAACTCGGTCTATGTTTTTTTTTTCTAAGAATTTTCTCTTGTTTTAGAATCAATGCATACCTTTTCAAAAATAATATCTATTCAAGTCTAATTATTGAAATAAAAGTTAAGAGATGTCAATGTTGAAAGTTTTTTTTGAAAATCAAGCTTTATTGGTCAAGGACCTAACACACGTCACTTAACACATGCAATCATTTGATTGTCTTGTATTTTAAAAACAAAAAGCAACTCGTTGTAAGTTAAAATAGTTTTCCTATGATTCGTTGTGTCAATTTTAATATCTGATTTTGGGTCTGACATTTAATGGTATGTGAAAAAGGTGACCTTCTGTGGATTTTAATAACAGGAGCTTTGAGCAAAAACTTAGGTCCCAATGAAAAGTTCATGATTTCGGTGTCATTTAGTGTATGGTTGAGATTTTTTAAAAAATATTTTTTTATTTAAAAAAAATATTTAAATAATAATATTTTTTATTTTTTAAAAATTTATTTTTAACATAGTGCATTAAAATGATTTAAAAACATAAAAAAATATTAATTTTAAAAAATTTACATTTTTCAAAAACACGGTTTGATCATACTCTCAAATACACCCTTATTATAGCAATGCATGGAGGTAAATTCAAAGTATGATTATTCCCGCTAAATTCACAAAAGCAATGTAAAAGTTTATGGAAGTGTTTGTAATAATGATAGATTTTGCTTTTCAAAGTATTTTAAAAATTAGGAAGAACGAGGGATTTGAATGAAAAATTCAAGAAACAATAATTCTAAAAATAATAAATTGATATATTGTTAAATCAGTTCAAGAGTCCATACATCCATTTCTATAAATTTGTTGATCATCAAAATAAAATAAATATTCTTTCACGTCAAGCACATAAATTTGACACCCCTTAAAACTGAGGCAAATCAATGAGATTACGAGTACATTAATTATAAAAAGCTCTCTAATCAATTTCTTGCCACCAAGTGAATGTAATATTGAAAGCAATTTTCATTCAATCAGCAGTAGTCTTAGGAATAAAATCTATGCATTTATTCTAAGCAAACGTTCAAAAGATTGATAATTTAACTTAGTTTATTCTTTCTTAATAAATCAAGATGAGAGACGTTGCAGCAATCAAATTAATTCTTTTACTTTTTACTCTAGTTCCTAGCAACAATTACAGATTGAAAGAAATTAGAAAGCATACATGCCATCTCAAAACAATTCAATAACTTGAATAACAATCAATATCATAATTCTGAATAAGAAAAAATAAATACTTGAATATGAAAGAATTACAATGATAACATTACTTCTCACAACTTGTTAATGGAGATGGTGTGTATCCCTCTTGAAACCGAATTTAGGAGTTTAGTTTATAGTTGGTGGAAAATTGGCAAAAGCATAGAAGAAAGGAATTTTTTTGGACCTTGTTTCAGTTGTGTTCTGCTTTATTTATCCACCCATTTGGCTGCTAAATTTCTTGAGGATTATTAGTTTAATTAGAAGTCTTTATGATAGTTAATTCGTTCCTTCTTTATCTGGTCTTTAAGGTTGGATTAATCTCTTAGAGTTAGTGTTGAAAACTGATTTTACTACTGTCATATCTCTAATGTAATACTAACTCTGTTGTAACTTAGACTTTGTTTCTGACTTTGTTTCTTGCAATATCCGACTATCCCAGTTGTATTCATTCATTTATGGTATGTTAGATGTTTTATCTAAAAAAATTTTGGGTCCTAAAGCCCATCATTTTGATCTCCAACTCTCAGCCGTAGTAGGATGCTTAACACCGTTGGTTTCCTGATTAGATTAGAAAACCCATCTCGTCCTCCAGATTGCATCCAGAGTTTGGCCTTCAAAAAGATTTTATCTAACTTGGGGTCCTTCATTAAAGTTGTAGTCCTGGATGTGTAGATTAATTTGTGCTTTTGAATCTCTTTATTTCGATATCGAAAGCTCAAGATATTCTCATTTGAATATTTAGTATGAAAGCAAAAAATCATGTTGCGAGTAAGATTTTGACCCGAGTTTGCAGGTTTGATTAGAGATCCAAATAAGATTGGGTTTTTACCCATAATACCTTCCTGAAAAGCTTAACATGTGTACTTCAACTTAGCTTAAGCCCACGTTCTCATTTGAGAACTCTAACTTGATGAAAAATCTATCATAAAAAGCTAGGTCTAGAACATAAAATGCAGAGTTTTTTATTTTAAGCAATTAATTCACAAAGTCTCTTAGACATGCCAAATTCATAATAACTTTTAATAAACTCAAATAAGCTTAAAATACATTAAAAATCATAGTGTGAATAAGTGAAAACATATGTATATTTTACACTTATCAGCTAGCATTAGAAACAAAGCTGGAGGTGGATTGTTAGGTTGCCCACAATGAAGAAGAACTCGAGGTTGTTAATGGTAGAAGATTGATTTGTGTGTGTGATGATTGAAATGGCACTAGGTAAGAGGAAAAACATGTGGGTATTGGTTAAAATATGATGGAAAAAAGGTTAGGGATAATGGTGATTTTTGGTAAAGATTAGTGGGAGGGCTGAAGAAGTTGAATGGTAGACTGTCTGTTCTTGTTGGCTAACTAGCTGTTTTTAGGTATAATGGGGGCTATTGAGTATGTTGGTTGTGGTCATTGGGCAAGAGGGTAGTGGTTGTGCACCATGATAGTCTTTTTTTTTTTTTTTTTTTTTTCCTTTTTGTGTGCAATAGATAAGTTTTGGTTTAATGGTTTAAGGTTTTTTTTTTTTTTTTTTTTTTTGTTATATGGATACGAGGAGAGTATGTGTAGGTATTGTTTTTTTTTTTTTCTAAAATTCCCACTCTTTAATTGTATGTGTAACCACCTATTTATAGGTAAAAAGTTTCTTTGGCTTGAAGGCAAAGTAAACCAAGATCAATAATTGGATTTGAAAAATAAATCTCAACCATTCATTTGCTAACTTGGAGACAAAGCAAAGGAAAATAAACCATTGGATTAAGAGAATGATTATAGCTCATTTGATTAAAAAAGATGGGTTGCTTGGTGAGAGGGTTTCCAATTTTCAAATTGGTCCTCTCCTTTCCACAATTACAATTAGATCACTAAAAAATTAAATGTATCGTTTTTTAATTTTAAATTATTTGAAAAAAAAACATCGTAAATGATGCAAATATGTCAAAAATATATTTTTGAGTCTTATGTTGTTTTGTTTTTGCTATTTTTATTTTTTTTTCAAAACTTTATAAAAAATTGAATAGAAACAAAACTTGTAAAAGATAAAGCAAACAAAACATTAGGGTTGGTCCTTTTTTTCAAATGACAATAATTACTAGCTAAGAATAATTTAACTTGTCCTTTCTGTTGTAGTTTTAATCCTACATTTGCCTTTAATTTTATTTTTTTGATTAAATGTAAGAAGTATATTAGATCAAAAAGAGCAAGACGAGCCTGCAATACAAGTTGGAAACCAGCAGAGTTCAGAATATATACATACAAGCAAATATGGAGTAAACTTCCCATAGACACAAAAACTGAAAATCAGCGGAATTCAAGCTGAAAACCAGAAAAGGGAATAGACTCTCTTAAACAAAGAAAATAATAACAAAACAGCTCAGCAGAGTAGCTGACAATTTCTTCAGCAATCAGCACAACCAAAGCCCAAGCTAACCATCTGAAAATCAACCTGAGAGCAACCATCGAAGCCAGCAGCACAATCATCCAGCAAGGCAAGGAAGACGTGCACGTAGCTAAGCCATGAAGAGAACTACCGGCATTAGCATGCAAGAATCGGTGGACAGCTGCTCAACTCCGTGCAGAACAAATGCAACAATGAGAAGACCTTGAACCAATGAAATCCCAACAGCTACTTCATCATCCATAAGCCTTTCCATGCAGGGACGATAAAAGCATTGCCCAAAAGCACTCTCCTAGGAAGCGTCCAGGACAAAAATAAACAGAACACAATCAATCCTATGCAGACGCCCATGCACGTCCAGACTCCAGCCATTGAAGACCGAAACATTCCTAGCCACAAACTCCTTCAACCCTATGCAGACGAGCAAGAAGAGGTTAGGTTAGACCATGATGGGACAAGAGACCCAAGTATGCGCTCCAAACTATTATTCAGAATGCAACATTGTAAACCAGGGGATCTTTTTCATGAAAATACAATATAGTGTAGAATAGTACCTGAAATTTCCTGAAAATAGCCTCAACTGATTTTCCAGAATTGTTAAAAATTCTCCTGTTTCTTTCCTCCCAAATCAGATACACAAGAACGGCTAGAGAAACTCTTCGCATTCTCGGCTGTAGGCCTTTTTTCCTGTTTTGCAAAACCCGGGTGGCTATATTTAAGGAACACATATTTCTGTGTAGTCGGAGCCAGTGCCTGGCCTTTCTCCATAGAGGAGACGACCAGTCACAATTGAAGAAGAGATGAGCATAAGACTCTTCAGCATTTTGACAAATAGGGCATATAGGATCAGGGGAGAGAAAATGAAGACGATCTCTCGTTTTCAGCTTGCCCAAAATTGCCAGCCATAAGAAGAAGCTATGTCTTGGAAGAGACCATTGCTCCCAGACTACATTTGCCTAATAGACAGAATCGACTTTATATCTGAAAAAATCATATGCATTGGCTGTAAAGGAACATTGATCAGATTGTCAGCTTGAGAGCAACTGTTGCACTAGAGCAACCCCTCCACAAAGGCTAATCAATTTATTACGAATCGAGAAGATAGATCAACATTTGCCTTTAATTAATTAGAGGAGAGAGAGAGAGAGAGAGAGAGAGAGAGAGAGAGAGAGAGAGAGAGAGAGAGAGAGAGAGAGAAGGTAATGATTTCTTATGGTTTATTTACCTAAGTAAATTTAAAAAAAGTGTAACTAGTTTTACCAAATTCATAGAAGAAAAAAGGGGGGGAAATGTAAACAAAACTGTATAGCTAATGCTTGGGGAGCCCGTGTGATATCGTGGTAATAATTATTTTTTAAAGTATTTTTTATTTGAAAATATATTGAAATAATATTTTTTATTTTCTAGAATTTATTTTTGATATTAGCACATCATGATGATCTAAAAACACAAAAAAATTAATCTAAAAAAAATTAATTTTTTACAAAAACACTTTCCAACTTTATAAACAAACAAGTCCTAAGTGTTAAGAGAAATATAAATTATATCTTGTGGCTTCACCTATAAGAGAAATATAAATCATATCTTGTAGCTTCACCTATAAGAGAAATATAAATCATATCTTATGGCTTACCCCAAGATCTTGAAGTTAACGATCATGTAAGCTTTTTAGTGGCCCTGAGGTTTGTGATACTCGAACTAATGATATTTAAAGAGAAAATTCAGAACCTGACCAGCTGAAGTACACCCCTCAGTATCCAACAGTCCTCCTCTTTATTATTTTTCTTGTGTCTGGAGACTTCAGAATGCATTTCATCATATTCACTAAAGTTGTTTTTAAAAAATAATATAAATTATATTTTTGAAAATTCATTTAAAAATTTATGTTTTTGAGTTAAATTAGATATTTGATATGATATTAGAACTCTGATAACCAAATAGTCACGACTTTAAATCTCTTTATTTATTTAATAAATTATATAAACTATATCTTGAGGTTTCATTAATTAATTTCAGTTTTTGGATTTTTATATATATATATATATATATTTTTTTTTTTTTTAAGAATAAAGCACATTCACTTTGTGTCACATAATATGATAGGACTAATCGTATGATCCAAATAATAGTGTCAACATCCTACATCTTATACATATCCCACATGAGCTCTGCATCACGTCCTGTAGTCGAGCACAAACTGTATTAAAAATATAAAGGTCAATAAAATTATATGCCATTAATTGCAGTATGTTTGTGGGGCCAGACAGGATGTTGCTCTGGGAAAATTTACAGGCAGAAAATGGACTTTAATAGACTACAAAAGGATACCGTATGCTGCTGTGACGAGTTTCAGGTTCACCAATTTCAGGCCCCTACCATCAGACCACAGATCAGCTATTCCAGCCCACAGATATGCATACCTGTTCACACGTGCCACAAGCAAAGGGTCACACTACGGTATAAATAACTTTTTGACAATGTGTCATGGACGGCTCCTTTCAGAGTTTCAGTTCTCCTTTTCAGGTCCCATAATTCTAGTAGGTAGGGTACCGATTTAAACACCTTTCCACGGGAGGAAGAGTAGAGTAATGAGATTGATGGCTCATGAAGCTTTAACCACAGCTATTAAACTCAACCTCGTCCCACAGGTCAATTCAGAAACTGATTAATTTAATAACTAGACTAATTTGGGTAATGTGAAAAATCAGTAAAGATAAAAAAAAAATCAAATCTGGTTGAATTAGTGAGTCGACTTGTAACCTAGACAATCCAAGTAAATCTTGACAAAACCGAAATTAATTATTGTTCAATTATATTATGTTCAATTATTGATGGTATATGTTCAATTATTGTTCTTTTTTTTTTTTACTAAAGCATAACACTAAGGAAAACCCTATTATTCACATTATAAGCAACTCTAATCAATAAATTTTTCTTGTAGTTTCCATATAAATGAGTGACATTAATATTTATTAGTGGACGATAGCATGTAAACCCTCGATTGCAACTTTAAATGGCTAAAATACTCTCCCAAAGATTGCTTAATTCCCATTAACCACTTTATGATCATACTCAACAATTGTACTTGTATTTAATTTGAAAAGACTCTTTATACAAATCAAATAATTAATCTAATACTTTCTGTTTAGCTACCCATATCTTATTATATGAGACATCATAGGAAAAATCCCTACAAATAGTAGCTTGAATGGTAACAATATTAGTACTTATTTTGTCTTTGACAATGATTAACATCACATTAACAATAAAATCTAAGTCAATCTAAGTATGCCCATGCATATTTATTATGTTGAGACATGTACGAGGTTCTTTCAATTTTAAGACCTCAAATGAATCATAATTCTTATGATACTATCCACACAAATACTATTAACATGCTGCTTTATACGTACATTATAGCAGTACATGAGTTATGGTTGAAGATTACATCTTGTATTATAATAAGTTCTTTATATGCCATTACTTAACTATATTATTAATTCAAGCTTGATTTGAAATGTTTGTCTTACCTCTATCTTAGTAGTTAAGCTTGAAATCTTACAAATCAAAATCAAATCATTGTATATCATTTAAGAAGTCCAAGTAGCATCCTCAAATTTAGGAACACAAGGTCTTTTGAATTAACTTACTACCTTAACATGATGATCATCTTCCTTAACTACATCATCAACATGATGACCATCTTCCTCATCACTTGCTTCAGAGTCATCATAATAATATGAAGCAATTATCATACCCAATTGAGCTTCTATCTATAATTCTCATCCCAATGTTATGTTCATAATGTCGTCACTGATCCTAGATGGACCAGCCTACATGTGATGCTTGTGTGATCCTTTGAGTATAACTTGAGATTCAAGTGAACTTTATAGTAGATGAGTTTCCTCGTTTAAGTCTATTATTTAAGTAGAGTTCTAGAATTCATAACCTGTTTTCAGTAGCCAACCCAATTAAATTTAAACTTCTGTCACTAGAAATGGGCATACCAACATAATGATTTGGATGAGCCCTAACTTGCATCCTCTAGGTAAAGTCAACTTAAATTTTAAAAAATTACACCCAATGCCTCCATTTATTAATTGTTTTAGTTCAACAAGCAAGATATATAATCTAGCACTAAGAAACTTGTTACTTTCTCCATTATAATTAATATCATTATTGTTATTCACAATGGTATCATCATAATCACATAATAATCCCTTTCTAAAATATATTTTATGTGAAACAACACAACAAAATCCAATGTTAATCTATCAATATCATAAATTCATCAAGTTATATAATTTAAAAAAAAAAAATTAATCAACAAAACCCTAAACCCTAACATAATAAATAAAACTATTCATAAGACTTATCCTTATATAACATCATTTATCAACTTAATTGGTGTAATTTTGAGTTAATCAACACAATTTATAATTAATTTAATCAAAATCAACAAATCCCGAAACTAACAGCAAAAACCTTAACCCTAACATAATAATAAAAAAAACTAATTCATTGATTTAATCCTTAAATGATTTACTCTATCAGCTCAATTGATGTATTTTATAGTTAATTAACATAATTTAGTGTCAATTTAACCAAAATCAACATAACCCTAAACTAACCACACAGAAAAAAAACCCTAACCATAACCCTTTACATAATCAAAAATTAGCAAAAAAAAATAAAAATCAAATTAATAGAGAAGAAAGATGGATTATACCCGGAATTATTGAAATAAAGGTATTATGAGTGGTGATGGTGGTAATGGTATTTATTACCATGGAGAGAGATAAAGGTATTATATCATGGTGAAGAGAGAGAGTTGTTTGTGATAAGGAGAAAGATTGAGAGAGGGAGGGTGGTGTGGGGGAGGGAAAGGAGGAAAAACAAATATAGGATAAAGAAGAAGAAAGGTTCATGACAATTTTAATTTGATTTGATGAGTAGGTCACACCTACGTGTTTAAAAGGGTTGTGAATGTATGATCTGCATGTTTTAGGATCACGCAGGTGAAACTTACGTTTCTCAATTAACTATATTATTTTTATAAATAAGTTTTTAATTTTGCTATTTTGTTAAAAAAAAATTACCATTGGTTCTTCTTTTTCTTGTTTTATGGATGAGGCTCCTCACGGTTGCACAGGCTCTGCATTTAAGAACATAATTAAGTGGGGTTTACTCTACATCTGCCTTCAAGTTCTACACAGCTTTCTATTTAAATATGGTTTCAGCATTTGTAAGCTACCACACTGCATTTAGTAGTGATTGATGGCCTGATGTTTTTTTTTTTTTTTTAATTATTATTATTATTAAATGGGTCATATGTGTACTTGATTGCACTGTCTAACATATATACCCCAAGTTATAGTACAAGATCTTCCCTAATATTCATCAGCATAACTTGAGAGACAAAGTTGGAGCTGTCGTGCAAGAAAAAGGAGAAAAAATAGTGGTATTTGTCTCTTTCGTGGAAGAAAAAGATACTTGTCTCTTCGACGCCTTGTTCCCGTGAATGGATTGTTGCTTGCCATTTCCATTTCTATTAGCTAGATCGCCTTTTTTTTTTTTTTTTTTAATCCGGGGTGTCCGAACCAGCTTGCGCGTACCACAACTAATCCTCAGGCTTACTGAACATCCTGCAAGTCCAGTAAGCATGTAAGACACCGTGAAGATGACAGGCGTACACAAGTGGGGCTTGAACCCTGGTGTGGAGGAAGGAAACAAGTCTCTTCAACCACTAGACCACAACCTCATGTGTATTCTTTACTTTTATATGGCTAGATCCCCATTTTTTAATTGGACAAGAATATGCATTAAATTGAAGGCTTGCCATTAAAGAGTATTCTTTACTTTTATATGGCTCAATTCACGTATTCACGTATTCTTTACCCTCCCCCAATTACCATTTCTCTTTGGTTCCCTACCTCTAGCTTCATGTATATATATTTGTTTTTCCTTTTGGAGCTTCAAGCTCTGATTTTTTTTTTCTTTTTTGTGTTGGAAAATGTTTTGGGTGTGTTTTAAAACATGTATTTAGTTTGAAAATACATTAAATTACATGTTTCAAATATATAATTTTATTACATGTTTAAGTGAAAAACATTTAAAAATCATTACGTACTGTAATACTAACACACACCTCACGGGTGTTCATTCTCTACTTTTCTTTTCTTTTTGTTCTTTTTAACATGGCAATCTATATACCTCAAGAAACTCTCACTTCTGGGCCTTCACTTGTGCATGTATTTCTTCACTGTCCTAAGCTGCCCTGCATATACAACAATCATGCCTTCTCTTTCTTCTTCTTCTTCTTCTTGTTCCACTTGCACTTTCTTGCTTAGTTTCTTATTTGCTCTAACCGCCTCAAATTGTGCAGCCAGAGAAATCAGCAGTACTAGCAGCCCACGCCAATTATCTGTTGATTACTACGCAAAAACATGCCCTCAACTTGAGCAACTTGTTGGTTCAGTCACTTCCCAGCAGTTCAAAGAAGCGCCAGTTTCTGGGCCAGCCACCATTCGCCTTCTCTTCCATGACTGCTTTGTACAGGTAAACTAAATTCCATATTCTCCATTATCCTTACCATGCATGCTATATGTTTTAGCTTATCACATTTTTTGTAGCATGCACTGCCACCCTCGTGCATCTTAGCTGATCATAATAATTATTGATTGATAAATTACCTGATTTGTGATTATATTGAAGGGCTGTGATGCATCAATATTGATATCAACAACGCCTGGAAGTGAAGTGTTGGCAGAGAAGGATGCAGAGGACAATCAGGACTTAAGGGTAGAGGGATTTCAGACTATAAGCAAGGCCAAGGCCTTGGTGGAGAGCAAGTGCCCTGGCGTTGTTTCTAGTGCAGATATTCTTGCAATTGCAGCCAGAGATTATGTCCACCTTGTATGTCCCTCATTTTCCTTCTTGAATATCATACTGATTATGCCCTTTCATTTCGGTTTATGCTCTTAATTAAATTTCTCCATACCAAAAGTATCTCTATGTTAAGGGTTGAGTTCTGATGTTCTCTGCTGAAATGGCAAGGTGCTGTAGTGTTATTCCATAGTCTGCTTAGAAATTTAGAAGACAAATTAATTTCCCTCTTTTCCGTTGGTGGAAATACATCTCCTGCATAATGATTGCAAAGTAGAAAGGTGGAGACAAAAAAGCAGTTTGATCATTTTTTTTCCCGTTTAGTATTGGTATTGGGTTCCAACAAGAATTAGGTAAAATTTGAAAATTTTATTGTTTAAAATTAATTTTTTTATATATTATTTTGATGTACTAATTAAATTTTTTTAAGAAAATCAAATCGTCCAAACAACCCGAAAACAAGTAAACTTAACAGACTGTTAATATACCTACTCGCCGCCTTTTCGTCGTTTCCTTCACAGGTTTGCTTTGAAAAGCTAAAGCCACTGTGCATGTAATTCGTCCTCACCAAAACAACACTGGAATTTCCAGTCTTCAGGGTTGGTTAAATCAGGTCTCGATTAGGGACAAGATCAATCATCATTACATCATGAGATTCAAGTAAAACATTATTAAAACATCATGGTCAGTATCGATTGATGATGCTATTTTATCCAGAAATCAAGGGTGTGCCCTGATTTCTTCTGTCATGTTTATGTGGCTCAGGCAGGAGGTCCTTATTACCAAGTAAAGAAAGGAAGGTGGGATGGAAAGATATCAATGGCGTCAAGGGTCCCTTACAACATTCCTAGGGCAAATTTCACAGTTGATCAACAACTAAAACTCTTCAACTCCAAAGGACTGACACTTGAGGACCTCGTTGTTCTTTCTGGTGCTCATACATTTGGATTTGCACACTGTAAGCAATTTGTTAGCCGACTCTACAACTACCGTGGCTCTAAGCAGCCTGATCCTGACATGGATCCAAGGCTACTAAAGGCTCTCAGAATGTCCTGCCCACAATTCGGTGGGAATTCAGACACTGTTGCTCCTTTCGATGTGACCACTCCATTTGTGTTTGATCATGCTTATTATGGGAATTTGGAGGCTAAATTGGGCTTGTTGGCCTCAGACCAAGCTCTATTTTTGGACCCAAGAACCAAGCCCTTGGTTCTACAACTAGGAACGGATAAGCATAAATTCTTCCAAGCATTTGCAGCAGCCATGGAAAAGATGGGTTCGATAGGAGTGGAAAGGGGAACATGACAGGGAGAGAATGTAATATACATACATGATTGGATTTATTTATTTTTCTTTCTACTTCTTCTTCTTCCTCTTTGGAGGTAGATTTTGATAAAATTCATAACTTATCAAAAGTGACAGCAATATATCCACCTTAAATTTTTCTCCCCTAGTTATATATATATATATATATATATATATATATATATATATATATATATAAAGTGAGTAATAAGAAGTAACTAATAGGAAGAACTCAGAAAATAATTAATAAAATAGCAATGCGCGGCATAGGGGAAATAAATGTAAATAATAAAAATAATTCTCAAATTAAACCCCAAACTATAGTTTATGTCTAGATTGAGTTCCTAGAATGTAATTCTTAATTAGATTTCCAAAGCATTCTCTCCAAAACTACTTCCATTGATGCATTCACCATATAAACTGCATGTTTTATGCCATAAAAATTATACTATTTTGTGTGAACTTTGATTATTTTATTTTATTTTTGTTAAAATTCATGATGAAATAAGCATAGCTATAAATTTCTGAAAGTTTTCCTGTTAAAAGACTAAACTGAGTTTTCTCAAAAATAAATAATCAAGATATTTTAGTAGCATTATTATTATTATTATTTGAAGAAGTTGTTTCTTTGAAAAGCCTGTGTAGTTGAAGTGGTCCAATGCTGCGAGACAAGTTGGTCTATGCCAAGTCTGGCCCATATTAGCTTCGACTGTTGAGGAAGTAAAGAAAAATGCACTGCCTCCACCACTCGCTCTCTCCTCTTCCATCCTTCGCCAAGTCCGCCGACAAAACTGCCAAGAAGTCCACCTTTGCCAGCTGCAAAACTCTCCAAATCAGAGCCATGAGAGCCGTAGTCCAGCGAGTCACCTCTGCCAGTGTGGAGGTCACTTTTCCACTCTCCCTCTCCTTCACATCTCTGCAGCTTTTTACCAATTGTGCTGATTACAGGTTGATGGCCACATGGTATCGGAGATTGGACCAGGCCTTCTTGTTCTTGTTGGGCTTCACGAGTCTGATACCGACTCCAATGCTGATTACATGTAATCTAAAACAAACCCTTTTGGTTTTTTGTGTGTTTAATCATGCTATTGATAACGGTGTGAGTGATTGAGTTTTAATTTCTGAGTAGATGCCGTAAAGTGTTGAACATGAGGTTGTTTACAAACGAGAGTACTGGCAGAGGATGGGACCAGAATGTAATTACTCACCTCTTTCTCTCTATGTTGTGTAGACAATTGTTTTTTTAATGTGTGTTGTGTGCATATGCGCAGGTTATGCAGAGAAATTACGAAGTTCTGTTAGGTATTCGTTTACACACCACCATCTTGTTGGGCCAAGAGAGAAAAAACAAAAAAAAAAAAATATAATAACAACTTGCAGTTTCGAATTAAAGGGATGGTTTTCTTAGTAATGTTGTAAAGCTATTGGGATTTTGTTTTGTTTTTGATTTTGTGTTCAAGCGCATATAGTTATAATGCTAGTTGCCTGTGTTTTGATAGTGAGCCAATTTACATTGTATGGGGTGTTGAAGGGAAACAAGCCGGATTTTCATGTAGCAATGCCACCCCAGAAGGCAAAACCTTTCTATGAATCTTTGGTTGATAAATTTCGGAAAGCTTACAGACCGGATGCAATAAAAGGTACTCTTATTTGCTTGCTTCTGTTTGTTTTTGTTTTTGGTTGGTTATGGTATCATGTTATCATTTCATTCACCCAGTTAGTAAGATTTGTCGCGTAAAGAAACGAAAAATGCTAACAAAGATCTTTCTTAGAGCTAGTTTTAGAGGTTGTTTTTTAAAATATATTTTTATTTAAAAATACATCAAAATACTATATATTTTTTTATTTCTTGTATTAAACTATGTATGAAGTGAGGTGGCAGATTATACTGAAAATTTTTGGGTATAATTATGAAATACATGCAGTTTTAAAGTTTTGAATGAACAATAACTGTATTTTGCTTGAACCAACTATCTGCAGTTCAAATTGGAAGCGTGAATGTTTGATGTAAATGTACGATTAACGTTATGAGTGAATTACTTAATTGTTTCTACATTCTTCATCCTATAATTGCTTCAGAAATGATCTATTCCTTCCTGATTTTTCCAATTGCTTTTTTTTTTTTAGATGGTGTGTTCGGAGCAATGATGAAGGTACAATACCTTTGCCCTTTCTCTTCAGTGTCGCAATTTTTATCTTGAGGTCAATTCCCTAACTTTGATGCTTTGGATGGTTTGAAGGTTAATTTAGTGAATGATGGACCGGTCACAATGCAACTTGACTCTTCACAATCATCCAAGTGAGTGCCAACAGCTGACATAATCTCTACTGGTTCGGTGAAAGTTGTTTATTGTCATGATTAATGTCAACATTTAGGGTTTGAGTTCAATAACTAAAATCTGTGGAGCCATTTCAGGAGCACTAATGAGGAAACAGGAAAAACCATTAATTGATCGGTTCATGTGGGGGATGAAGTGCTGCAGTTGATCTAATATCTCCTTGTGAGACAGAAGTTAACAACATTTAGCGTCTACCAGTGGATGTAAACAATTTATGATTAAGCAGGGGGTCTTTTTACCTGACAAGTTGGATGGTGATTGAGGCTTCCATGCCAGCTCTTCTGAGCTGCACAATTAGCCGACAGGCCTGCCCACTCTAAGCCCCTTTATGTGTCTCCGCTGGCATATGGTTCCAGCTGAATAAGTGATCATGCAATTGGACATGGTTACCCTTGTTAATCACATTGTTCAACAGATGTTACTCAAAATTACTGTACTCGTATATTCTTGAAGAGAAATTGCATGTTATACGCCACTCTTTTCTAATTCTGTGAGCAGGTCTGTTGTCCACTCTCATTATTCAGGTGTATAATTCTGGCTAAAGTAAATCACTATCCTTCTTTGTAGGTATAATGAATCACTTAATAGATGATTACGATTTGTTTGGTGTTACTCCCGAGTACTGTTGTGGCTGCAGCTAATGCGGCAGCAGCACCCTCATTCTCGAAAACCTAATATTCATTGCTTTCTTTAGAAATGCTGTTGAATCTCATTGGCGTGTTAACAAGGCAAAAGGTAGGGAGGAATTCAAGAGAGCCAGAAGAAACTAGTATGATATTTAAGTGAAATGATCAATTTAGCTACAAAAGATATGAATAGCTTACAGAGATATTCTTTACAAGCACTTCAGAGGAGCATGTCCACATGGTAACAATATGTTCGGATTACCTGCATCCTTTCTTATACATGAGCTCCTGTCTCTGTTGAGAGGATTGTTGCTGCAGTAAACAGGGCCTCCTTTCCAATTGGCAAAATCTCCATCTTCCTGCACCGTGATCAAATTTTGCTAAGATCTTGTTATTATGATGATGTACCTTCCATTGAATAAAAATGATGATGATGATGTAGGATACTGATTTTGATTTCCATTCAGAATGATACCAAGGTTATCACTCTCTGTCACCTTCAGCGGAGCAGCATGCCATTCCCGCCAATAAATTTGTGGGCAATTATTTGCACAAAAAACCTAATCTTATGCCTCGATTTTTATCATCATAAAACATAAATTCTGGCAATAAAAATTAAATATAGATTCTTACGCATATGTTCTTCTCAAATTACTAAATGCAGAGATTATATTCTCGCATATTTCCACTAGAGAGCCGCTCTTTCCTTCATCCTTCGAAGCAGAGATGCCATCAGCATCTTGTTGAGATGACGATGACAAATGTGCCTGAAAAGAGTCCAAAATTCGATCAAATCAAAACAAGAATCGTACTGGACAAACAGGGCCCAGATCTTTCACTTTACACTAAACCTATTTACAGAAGAATATTGTTACTAAACCTTATGATTGAAAAAAAAAAACCATTTTTTTACTAGGAAACAAATTTTGAATTTCTTAAATGACAGTACCCTTGCCATTGAGATTTAGGAATTGTCTCATCTACAACATGAACAATCACAGATGAACAAATCCTTGATAAATTTCCAACGATTTTTCTCTATCTTTTTCAGTGATTTGAAAATTGACTAGTGGGGATATGTTAAATTGCCTGGATAAATGGGCAGCAAAACCCTATAGCTTCTAAATTTCTAAAATCCATAATGAACCCCAACCACATCACGGATTCTTGGTAGGAAGGCCACTGTATGATGGGAGGAAACACCCGCAAATGGTGTTCAAAACTTTAAGCTATTTATTTCAGAATTTTAGAAACACAAACTCAATCCAACAACCATACATTGCAAATGAAATTGTGCTCATAGAAATAGCATGATGTATATACGCAATCACCGAGGCCATAATACGAAATTTCAGGGCATGAAGGCAGTGTGAAAGTAGTCTATATATGCAATAGAACGAATTTGTAAGCAAAAGTACTAGCACCACCCCAAATTTAGGTACTTGCATTGTTGACTATTGTATAACTAGTTGAAAGCAAGAATAATCACCTGAAAAGCATGTGCTAAAAGCACCTGAACTACATCTGCTTTTATCTTTTTGGTAATGCTTCGTGTGCTGGTGATATTGGAAAAGCAGTTTAAGACTCCACTGAATGTTGTTGCATCATCAGTAGGACCATTTGATCTCCTAGTTCGAGTGGACAGCTACAGAATAAAATATATCCCCGTAAACAAGTAGTCAGAGTTATAGATGCTTTTAACCACCTACATGTTTACCAAAAAAGCTTTGGGGAAAATGCACATTATTTTATATGACAACAAAATTGACAGCTCACTTACTCTAGTGGTGTATTTTGAAAAATACTGCAAGATGATTTCGAGCTTCCACTTAGGCTCATTAAATACCTGCAAATCATTCTGATCATGAGAAGAAGAATATCTTCACTTGCTTGATTCAACAACTTCAACAGAGATATTAAACAACAGCATAAAAAATAGATAACAGGAATCTAAGTGGGAAACTGCTTACAATTCTAAATGCAACACCTAATCATGCAAAAAATAGCATGAAAATATCAGGAAAAAAATCCCATGGTTTAGTACCTACAGACCATCTGAGAATGAAAGCTTGCTAAAACCAGCTAATAAAGAAAGCATAGAAGTAATGGAAAAAAGTGAAAGAATGATATTTTATTTCGAGGTTCTGGCCAAAAGTGATCTCTGATTCCAAAGCCAGGAAGCCAGAACAAGACTAGTACCCCCACCTAAATCTTTCAGAGATTCTGCATCTTTATGAATGCATAGCATACACAGAAGGGAGTACTTGACAACTTAAAAAGGATACCTTAAGAAATGGAGAAATCATATCTGTGTCATAAGTTAGCTCATCCAAAATTATCTCCATTAGAGGGGTCCTGAATCAAATCATAGCAACATGTTCACTTTACTCAATCAAAAATCACAGAGATAAATGAGTGCAAGTAAATACCTCACACCATCAGCTCTGGTTGTAGAACCTTGCATGTCTGCTTTCTTCCTAGACATATCAAGGTCCATAATCTAGAAAAGTCAACAGCATCAGGGTTTATAGAAAAGATGATTTTAAATATTCTTAACTCAAGGAGTCTTTTTAGTGACTTGCCATTATCAGAAGTTTTTGCAAGGCAATACAAGCATTATTTCCTAATTCAAATAAAGCTAATGCTGAAGCTGCATTGCCATTATGAGATAGTTTTGAAGCAGCATTATCAGGAGATTCTAGATCCTCACTTATTCCAGCAGAAACGTCAAATAATCCACACATAATGGACAAGCAATCTTTCATCAAGCCTTTGTAGTTTATT
The DNA here is from genome assembly GCF_005239225.2 of Populus alba. Classification (NCBI taxonomy): domain Eukaryota; kingdom Viridiplantae; phylum Streptophyta; class Magnoliopsida; order Malpighiales; family Salicaceae; genus Populus; species Populus alba. The sequence continues at coordinate 5,668,432 of NC_133294.1, read as the reverse complement.
CTTCTTGCACTCTGCAAAATAAATATGATACAAGATATTCACATCTTCAAACATTTAATAGCCACACAATGCCTCCAAGTAGGAGAAAAAATATAAATTAAATGGAAGAAATGGCAATTAAAAATTTTAGATGGCTGAAGGTTCTAAGACATCAATTAAGGATTACAGCATCACACTCATTGAGTAACAAGATACATTGAGATTTACAACTAGAAGGTGAGGATATACCAAAAGCATGTTGAGCAAAGACTCCCTTAGGTGGGTCCAATTCATGGTTTCTGCAATACAATAATAAGCTGTTTATATCTCACAAGTACCAAAAAGCATACGAACAAGGCATGTGATAATACCTTCATACACCCTATTACGTGGTAAAAAGTCTCCTTCAAGAGCATTGACAAGATATTGAAACAGCAACATGTTCCTCAGTGACTAAAAGAAAGGCACATCAGAAGAATGCTCAGCAAGTGACTGAACAGGGAAGAGTATCCCAACCTTCATAAAATTTAAATTGAAAAACCTATAAACAAGTGTGCTATTAGCACCTAAAAGACACTGCACCTTGTCTTATCTCTTATTTACTTGAAAAAAGAATAAATAAACTAACCTTTATTTCTAATGCTTGAAGGTTTCCCTCATTAGCCACTTCAGCAAGTTCTTGCATTAACTGAAGGAAACCCTGGGAACAACAGAGCCAACAAAATAGAATAAAAAAGCAGGATGCAGGTAACAAACATAAGCTTTCACTAACAAACAACTTCAAAGAAATTATTCAAAACCAGGAATACTATCTGGTGGTGCACTCTTTAAATCACAAGAACAAGCACCTCTTAAAGAAAATAACACAATTCAACCACGGTGATTTCAATCACAACCAACTCACCAATGAGTCAAGTGGTCCGCTAATGCTTCTGCCACCAGCTTCCCTCTCTCTAGATGCATTTTCCAAATTAAAAAGAAATGGCGACCAGCCCTAATATCCAGCAACAAAAGAACGTAATATCTATCATCATCCTCATCAAAATACGGCAATTAGAAACATTGATCAAAAACACACTTGGATAAAAGCAAAACTTAATACCTCCTCAACCACGACTAGGTGAGATGACTCTGATGCTTCTTTCTCTGACAAATACACGCGTGGAAAACGCTAAACGCAGGAAAAATCACAAATAAAATCTTCATGTATCCCAAGTCCAAACTCTTAAGTTAAAGTATTAAAGAAAACAAGTCTAAATTAAGATTAAATTAACAGTAAGGTCCAAAGAGAAGCAATTAAGTACCTTATCCAACTCATTTAAAAGGCGAAAACTTTCGGTAATCAATTCCAATGATTTCCCAACCCTCAAAATTTGAAACACCGCCTCACGCATTTTGCTGCTTCATAGAGCAGTTTCCAAAATATTAACCAAAAGGAAATTTACAAATATAATTTTTTTTATGATTTGAAGAAAATTAAAAAGGAAATTAATCACCTTGTTGGAGGATTTTCATTAACAATGCAAGCGCTGCGAACTGCTTCCAGAAATGCAAGCCCTAGCGTTTCAATTGAAAACGCGATTAATTAAAAATTAATAAGCTTAGATTAAAAAGTGGTGTGGAAAAGGCTTACTGTCATCGTTGGCGTCTGGTGTGTGTTTAGAATCGGAGGCGGAGTCGAGGATCGCTAAAAGGTTCTCTTCGATGCATGCTCTCTTCATTCTTCTCTCCACTAGAAACCCTAGAAGGTGGAATTGTTAATTTGGGCTTCAGTATGGCCGCCAAAAAAAGATTTCTATTATTTCCCGCCTAAAATCTTTTTTTCCCTATAACTTCTCTTATAAGGAAATGGAAATAATAGATATTATAAGAAATAAAATTAGGAAACCAGAGGGGAGAAAAAATTCCGTTGCCGGGACTTGAACCCGGGTCTCTCGGGTGAGAGCCGAGTATCCTAACCAACTAGACTACAACGGATTGTTGACAAGGTTGTAATATGTTTTAAATTTTAATAACATAAAACAGTGAAAGTTCTAGTTGTATTGTGCATACAGAAGCTAAGAAGATAATGTCGTTGCCAAATATAGTTTGAAAACGGTAGCACTTCAACTCTTTTTGAGGAGACCAAACCAAAATTGTCCACTTAACATCCTATCTACAGCATTGCCGGTGTGTTTGTTTTGCACCTGGATTTTATGTTTGTGGTATAAAAAATATAATAAGGTATTTGATAATTATAAAACTATATTTTATATTATGGGGTTCACTAAAAAAATTGAGTTTGAAACGCTGTTTTTATAAAATAAATTTTTTATATTTTTTTAACTGAGTTTCGTAAAATACTGTTTGTTTTTGCATATCAAAAGCGGTTTTGAAAAAAATTGATAATTTTTTCTTTACTTCAAATTAATATTTTTTTGGTGTTTTTAGATCATTTTAATGCGGTAATATTAAAAAATAATTTTTTTAAAAAATAAAAACACATTATTTTAAGGCATTTCCAAGTAAAAAGCACTTTGAAAAGTAACCATAACCACACAATTACCAAATATTTTATACATGTTTTTTTGCTGTACATAAACCTCAACCATAATTTTTACAAAACACGTATATAAATGATGAATTTCTATAGATATTAGGTTGTATATGATGTTACTTGAGTCAATTGGATTGTGGTTATTGTAACGAATGCAAGTTTGAAAACTGTGAGTAGTTTCCAGTATAGGGGAGGTGCTACTGATTTTTTTTTTAAATAATCAAAGTTAAATTATGTAACAATTCATATATATTTGTGTAGATGCGTCGAACGAAATCTACAGCACGCTGTCAATAGATGGATGTAGCTAGCTCTTCTAGCAGTGAGGAGGACATCTCCTTACGTGCTGATCACAACGAGGCATCTGCGCCAACTTGTGATGCTGGCTCTTCTAGCGCGGTTTCATAGTGCAAAGGCAGTGTGCCTTCACAGCAAGGTCAATTCACCCGCAAGTACCCAGCACAGTGGAATGATGACCTCTCAATATAAGTTTGTTTAGGTTTTAGTTTTTTTATATAGATATACTTATAACATAATTTATGAACAACTAATTAGTATTTTATTAATTGTATCTAATTTCAGGTTCACAAACATTGAGGCTGTCAGGACAATAACATTGGCGTTTAAATTGTCGATGGAGATTCCATTATTTCAATGGAGTCATGTCTATAGACATCCTGAGTGGAAACCTAATATCGATGTCTGGTTTTGGTGATTTCAGGTAAATGTAAATTTTTAATTTTCAGTTTATTTTTAATAAATAATTTTATAATTTTATATCTTGTAATATTTTTATTTTAAATGAATTATTTATATACACAGAATAACTTTGATTGGGATAGTGCGGACAACAATGTTGTCAGGAGGGTATGAGAGAATCACGCGGAATATTTTTTTTTGTATTTTAAATAAATACCGACAGATTTCCAAACCGAAACATGCCGTCGGTATTTTACCGAAAGTTGTAAAAAAATTATCACCCATGCCACAATCACCGACGAGTATATTCCGTCGGTAATTTCCATTGCTATTACGACAGATATATTTTGTCGGTATTTGACAGGGAGTTTTGAATTATTTACTGCCCATGCCACAATCATCGACGGATGGTCCGTCGGTAAATACCGTTGGAAACACAGATGGGCTTATTCCGTTGGTAAAATTCTCGTGGGTAATGTTTTTTGGCGCACTTCGCCATCGGTGGTCTGTCGGTGTTTTTTTTTATTATCGACAAAATTGGCGACAAAATAAAAAATTATCGATGATCCAAATTCTGACAAACAGATTCTATCGGTGAGACTGTCAGTAATTTTTTTACCGACAATTCATGTGTCACACTGACAGACCTAATCCATTGGTAAACCTATTTAATAGTGTAGTGAATGTCATATGGTTTGGTTCCAACAAGCCTTCTCTTGTCGAGGGCAAGCATACAAGAGTTCATAGTATATTCTCCATCCTTTCTCCATTCCCGAACCAGCTTATCTTTATTCTTTCAATGGATTCTTGCTAGGTTTGGATTAGACATTAGTCCATAAACCATCAAACTCTCTCTAGCTCTAAAGGGTCTTATCCAATTTAGATTCCATTGCCACACATCCCCATCTGACAAACAAGGCCTACGTACCAAAAAAAGAGCCAAAATAGAACATGATAAGAGTCAGTTAAACAGAAACTAGTCAGCCAAGTAGCTTTCTAAAAGTTTACCTGGTTACCCTTTCCCATTTGAAGTTTGTAACTATTTCTCATCAGAGTGTGATCCTGGCCATTGCTAGTAATAGTCGTGTAAATACCTCTCCAAGTCACCGAGAGTCTTTTACAAAATTGAGGCAGCTCGTTGCTGAAACTTGGCTTGTATTTTTCCCTAATCAAATCAGCCCAGCTAGCCTTGTCATCGCAACCAAGTTTCCAAATCCACTTAAAAATGAGAGCTTTATTTTTTGCCAAGACAGACTCAATACCAAGCCCTCCCTTATTTTTTTCCTTGACCACAGTTTTCCAAGTCAATTTATGGATCTTTCTTTTGTCAATGCCTCCACCCTATAGGAATCGAGACTACATTGCTGTAATCTGATGAGCTCCTGCCTTTGTGATACAAAATATGAACATGTAGAAAAGTGGTATAGCAGCTAGCACACTTTTGATTAAGCAAGCTCTTCCAGCCAGAGATAACAACTTGTTATTCCAATAGCTAAGTCTCCCATGAATTTTGGAGAGCACAAGTTTCCATGTGGAAATCCTATTAGGGTTGGAGCCAAGAGGAAGGCCCAGGTAAATAATTGATAGCGTGTTGCATCTGCATCTGAGAACACCCGAGATCCCTACTATGAAGATCTCATCCACATTTACACCCACCAAGCCACTCTTATGGAAATTAACACAGAGACCCGAACATAGATTGAACCACCATAGCATTCTCTTGACATTAATATGAAATCTTCTTTCAAGTAGCATGACATTACAAGATTCTAGCAACCCGTGCAACCGAGGAAAGTAAAATTTACGTATGTTCATGGAGATTTGAATAATTTGTATTTATTTTATTGATAGACGGATATCACATGCACGTTTATTTCACTATTAAATATTATCGGTCATACATGATGGCTTCTGAGTGTACAATTTCCATAAAGGAACGGTAAAAAATAGGAAATTGCTCACCGTAGCATTCTCTGGGGTGCAAAATAAATGAACTTTAGTCCCTGATGATAGCATCAATTATAGGACGAATGGACTTAAAAACATTGTCGTATGCCTGCTCAGTTGGATGGATTGAATCCCAAAACACGTACTTTGATGCATCAGGACACACGAATGATTTTGGGTTGCACAAGAGAGATGCTTCCAAGTAACCGGTTCCACAGCAGCCACGGCTTGCTTCATCAAATGCTTGAAAGGGAGGGGGTGGGGGGGATAAAGAAATAACATGATCAGAATATATAAATATATTTCTCAGTTTAATTTTAGAGATTTTATATAGACTCACCAGACCTTCCTTGCCCTTGAATCATGTCGGTCACAGCACTATACGTATCAGTTAAATAGATCCTCGCACCATGATTTGCTAATCGAATTTGCAAGAGATTTAACTCATTGTGGAGCAACTGATTGAACTGTCGTCCGACGGAGGAAAAATAATCAAGACAACCACGTTCTGAGATGGCATGGTTCGAGAAAAGGGTGATAACGACCGGCAGGCAACCCATTGGAGTTAGCGAACTAAATAAGATTCTTCTTGCTCCTTGCTCAAACAAGTCCTAAAATCGTCGCATAATGTAGTATCGGTTATATTTTTCATGTCTTAACTCTAAAATATTATAGCATACAAGCACAATAATTTCAAAACTTGAAATTTGGGTAATTAATGATCTGCCATAAATGCCCCATATTTAGGCCAATTTAAAGTTGACAGATGATAGCTTTGCGAAGGGGATAGGTAGATAGCGTAATGAATTGATTAATTAATGTTGTGGTTCATGGAGAAGGGGCTAGATGATAGCTTGGCTACGGGCTAGATCATAAATAATTTTTAAAAAGTTAAAAATAATTTTAAGTTAGGAGTATATTTAGTAAGAATTGTTCAAATCAATTTTCAAACAATAAATATAATATAAATTAGAATTTAGAAGTTCAAAAAAAAAAAAAAACTATCTTAATTTTGATTAAATCAAAATAAAAAATTTGACTCAATTCTATGATAAACTTTAAACTTAAGTCAAGAATTATTTTAAATCAAGTGTATTTATAGTTTTTTTACAAGTTAGAAAGCTAAACATTGACTTGAATAAATTTGAAAACCCATATTAAAACGTTAATAATGTTCCATGATATAAATAAAAAGGGATGAACAAGCTCTTATATTCCCCTAACGCAAATTTTAGAGTGTGTTTATAAATATAGTTGCTGTTGATTTTAAAATGTTTTTTACGCAGAAAAACATGTAATTTATTGCCTTCAAAAGAAACGTGGCTTTTTGCTTTTTGCTTTAGTACCATAAAAAGGGATGAACAAGCACGGTGTTTAATGACAATAAATACAAACAGGTGCAGCTCTTTTATTTTTGCTTTTGGATCATAATAAACTAAAATATCAGAAATAACAATAAGTTGAACTATATAAGAATGGAGCCAAACCTGAAGGAATTGTGTGGCTTTTTGCAGGATGAATTGCTGGTAACCTGAGACGGAGTAGGTTTTTCGTCGGATTGGCAGAGTAAAATAATTGATAACGAAGTCATTTGTGCCAGCACTGACGATAAACAGTGCCTTGTTCATATGATTTTCGGTTCTTTTCGTTCCAATTGCAGACTCCAGTCTCCTTTTATACTCTTTAAAGTATTCCAGTTGCTTTGGTATGCCGATCACATTCTGTGGTAAAACATAAGAAAATAAACTTAATTTAGCTCCCAGGTGGATAACATATAAACTAGAGGCAGTGTAAATTTTTTTTTTTATTATTATTATTAAAATCTAGACAACATGATCTATCTATATCACGGCAGCTGTTTCATTTTAATTTCTCACCCACCAATACTTCCTTTTATTAATCAATTATCAATGTCTCTCTCTCTCTCTCTCTCTCACACACACACACGTTTTTTTTTCAAGTTCTTTCCTTGTCTGTTGGCCCACTACTTCGTTATAATGTTGTCTTATCTATAGAAAATAATATAACTTATATATATAATTTTTTTTATATAATTTTGTTTTAGATAATTTTTTTATATAGTATAAAAATCTTGATTACCAAATAAGAGTTTGAATTTCACTAATACTTACTATCCTCATTTATTTAATAAAAATTAAATATAAATTTGTGTAAATTTTAAGTTCATAAGACTTTCATTTGAAGAGATATGTTAGAGGATAATATAAATCATATCCTGAAATCTCATCTAACACTTTAAGCTATCGGGTTGAGATTATTTTTTGATATATTTATAAAATTATAAGAATCAAACCAAATCATGCATCTAAGACACAAAGATTGAATCTGATCCTACCTCATTTCCATGCTTTGTAAGGGATCAAGGTAATGCCTATTGGTTGCTTAATTCTTCTGATGTTTCCAAGTATATTTGCACTCTTTAATGATGCTTAATTATAGGAGCCCTAGTGAACTTTCATACCAGCAAAGAAAGAAACATACCAGCAACGTCAAAAATCAAAATCATTCCAAATTCCTAAGTGTTTTCGTAAACTAAGAGAACAAAATTCATCCACACAAAGATAGTATCTATAGCTACCTAACAATGATCCATCTATCAAATGAAAACCAGATTATTTATGCGTTAGCCATTACAGATTTTAAATATCCTAATTATCAGTATGTGTACCTCCTAGTCTTATACCATTAAAATTCTTACAAGACATTAAGTAAATAACAACGATAATATGCATCTGAGTGTTTGTGTTTGTGTCTGTGTTTAAGAGAGAGAGAGAGAGACGTACGGTCACTTTTGGTGTAAGAGGATCAAATCCGGAGCCAGCCGAAGCAAAACTAACTCCAGTCATAAGCTCCTCGATGCTAAGAGTAGGGTCTAAATACGGAGGTATAGACTGTTTGATACCGATATATGAAGCTGAACAAACTCAAATAATTAATTATATATATAATTAGCAACATATTCACTTTCACCGTCAAAATCAATACTTGACAGCTTACCGATAAAATCAGGGGTTAGCCGACCATTACTGAACCTTCCTGTTGGGACATGGTTTGCAAAATCCTTTCCATAGGGTGCAAAATTAGCCTTAAAAACTGTTTTCACGTAGTTGTTATTTCCAGGATCGACAGTGGAGTCTCCAAACACTATGACTGCCGGAGCTGAATTATTGGAAGCTCTTGGATTTGCAAGGGCGTTGGATGTATTAGGAAAGAAGATTAACAGATAGAAAAGGAGACGAAGAAGATGTTGAAGGAGATACTGTTTAGAGCAACCCTTCTCCATAAATGTTAGTTAGCTGTAGATTTTATTAAAGGACTGATGAGCTTAGTGGCTTGCTATAAACAGTCTCGAATGGATAGATAAGCATAAGACCATTTTCCTCTCCTTTTATAGGCCTCCCATAAATATGGGTTCCAGTGGTGGGTCACGTACCTGTTGAATTAGCCGACAGAAACGTCCTTGTATTTTTGTAAGTGATTTTTTTTGGTAACGAGATTCAAACCATGCTTCATAAGAGTTTAAATTTATTTTTGTTTTAATATTTTTAAATTATTTTGATATACTGATATCAAAAATAATTTTAAAAATATAATAATAAAATATGATTTGGATACATTTTAAAGCAAATAACACTTTAAAAATAATCATTATCACACTCTTAATTACCTCTAAATAACATGTTCATCAACCTTTAAATAACATGTTCATTAACTGGATGGTTCTACAATTGCATTGGTTTGGAAATAGAAATTACATGATTTTAAGATGACACAGGACAATGATGAATAAGTGAATTTTAGTTATAGTATCTTTATTGAATTTGTTTTAACACAATAAAATAAATGTGCTTTATTTATATATAATAAAATAAATTGAGAATTATATGTTTTAATAAATGTTAAAAAGATACTATAATTTTTTTTTTCAAATTCAAATGGAAGTATTGATAGAATAAAACCAGCGGGTAAATAACAATTACTTCTGATGAAATATTTACTCTTTATTTCTCTTGGTATTAACTAACAAAAAATTTATGGCGGTGTACACTATGGGAATTATAGTTGGAAATTAAGGAATGAAAAAAGAAAAAGAAAAATGACATGTCATTATTATAGATGAAATTACTTTGGTAATATTCATGACGTTAATGCTCGTCGATGAATATGTCAATAATATTTAAGTTATGATATGACAAACACCCCCTTCCTAATTTCTTCTTCTTTCTTTTTATTCTGCATAAAACAACACATAACACTCCAACATTTTATTACAAATTAAGCTCTTATCATCATAAATTCGGCCACTCTAACACTCAGTTTATCAACATCCTTGTTTTGCTTTATGTTTTTTTTTTATATATATAAAAGATTCACCATATCAAGTAAGCAAAACTACTTATTTTTATGGTAACTCATTTTTTAAATGTTAATGTTTTAAGTATATGTAGTTTATGTGTGTGTTTATTTGCATTATAGTTTTTTTTTTTTTTCCATAGAAATTTATTGTATGAATGTATGATTTGTACATGTTATGGTTTGTTTGAGATTTTAATGTGTTTTTGTTTTTTATTTGATGAAATTGAGTTTAATTTTATAACTTAAGTATTTTATAATGAAATAAATAATGACTTATTTAATAGGTACGTTTCACATTTTGTCGATTTTATATTTAAGTTGAAAATTTTGATAAATTTAGAGGAATATGATTTTTTGTAGAAAACTGATAATGATTTAAAAATAAATTGAATAAGTTTGAGTTAAATCAATGATAACTAATTAGTTGGGTAATAATAAATTGTTTAGTTTACATTATTAATTAATACATGTTGTCATCAATATTCTATATAAGTTTCATATAAGTAATAAATGATCGCTCTTTGATGTGTCAAGTTTCACCTGAAGAATTGTGCATGATGGATTATTGTAATGGGGTTGAGGGTTTTATTAATTACGCAGTACCTAACCCGAAAAATATTAGTAGAGGTGGTATTAGATGTCCATGTAAAATGTGTAAAAATAAAAAGTTTTTTAATCTAGATATTGTTATGATGCATCTTCTAACAAGAGTTCAAAGAGAAATACTTATATTAGTTTGCATATAAAGAACCATGTGTTCCTTACTAGACTTTAGTAGAAAGGATGGTTAGGTCAAGTTCTAATTCTAACAACGTGCATAAAATTGTAGATGATAATAGTAATTGTTATAGGAGTACGATTATAGATGTAATGAGAACAAATCAAAGTGATGCAAGTGAATGTTCAATTATAGATGAAGAACCAAATGCAAACATAACCAGTTTTTTTTTTTAAAAAAAATCTTTTGAAAGCTTCCAACAAACCATTGTAGGATAGGTGCACAAATCATAGTAATTATCGGCCATTACACAGGTGTTCACTATCAAGTCAAATCATAGGCTGAGTAAGGCCGATTATAATAAAATCATCGAATGAGCGAGAAGGATTTTACTTGAAAGGATTTAGCTAGAAGAGAAATTTTATATTGCTAAATCTATAAGGAAACCTTTGGCCTAGGATACCAAAAAATTATCATGTGTCCAAACTTTTGCATGTTGTACTACCTAGAAAATACAAATTTGACCGAGTGTAGAACTTGTGGACATGCTTGATATAAGCCCATAACTAGCAAGCGAAGGACTCTTGTTAAACATAAAAAAAAAAAAATGAGATACTTCCCCATAACTTCTAGAATTCAAATGTTATCCATGTCTCCTAAGACTATTAAGCACATGACATGACAACATTCACATGAAGTAGTGGATGAAGGTATTGTACACCATTTCGATGGTTAAACCTAGAAATAGTTTAATAAGATGCATTCTTAGTTTTTAATAAGACCATAAACACATATATGATGAGTTATGTATAGATGAATTCAATCAATTAAGGTCATTTGCAACACCATATTCTTGTTAGTTGGTGATGCTCACGGTTTACAACTTGTTATTGGGGATGTGTATAAGGTTGGAATTTATGTTTTTATCTATCATCAAACCCCATCCTAATAGTCCAAGTAGAAATATAAATGTTTGTCTTCAAATGTTTACTGATAAGTTGAAGCAGTTGTGGTCATCCAGGACTTTGACATATGATGCTCAAGGAAACAAAATTTTCATATGAATGGAACTTTGATGTAGACTATTAATGATTTTCCTATGTATGAAATGGTTTCTAGTTGGAGCATGCATGAAAAATTAACATGTTCATACTGTATAGAAAATAACAAGACCTTCACCTTAACAAATTGTAGTAAAATATATTTTTTAATTGTCATAAAAGGTTCTTGCCAACTGATCACAAATACAAAAAGAACATAAATGACTTTTTTGTAGGTATAGTTAAAAGGGATGTTGCACCATCGATACAGTTGGGTGAAGAATTGTATGATATAGTCTCACAATACGAGAGCATTGTATTTGCTTTTCAATCTAAAAATAGAATTTTCCTGATTTTGGTATGACCCATAATTGAGTTAAGTGAAGTATTTTTTAAGAGCTTCCTTATTGGAAGACTAATTTCCTTTGCTATAATCTAGATGTCATGCATATAAAAAATAATATGTTTGAAAATATTTTTAACACAGTAATGGACATGAAATGAAAGACAAAGGACATCATAAAGGCTATAATGGATATACTTTTATTTTATTACTATAAAAATATAGAATTGGTTTATGATGAGTCACAAGTTGCAAAGTCCTAAGCCAATTTCACCTTGAATAAGAATGTATAGTTACTTATTTACCAATGACTTAAGAGTTTGTGTTTTCATGATAGATATTATTTGCATATATCTAGATTGGTGAATTTAAAGGATGATAAATTATATGGAATAAGGATTCATAAATGCCATATGTTTATGCAAACACTCATTCCAATAACTTACCGTGATTTAATGCTAAAAATGATATAAGATGCACTCACGAAAATTAGTCATTTTGGACAAGCTTGAAATGAATATCTTATAGATAATCTACAAAATTGAGATGATATTCCCTTCATCTTTCATTGACTCAATGAAGCATCTACCTCATACATTTACTATTTGAGGCAAAAGTTGGAGGTTATGTCCAATATTGATGTATTTATCCATTCGAGAGGTTATGGAATGAACATTCATTTTAATTATATTTTTATTGACTTTTTTTTTAATTTAAAACATTTATTTAATACATGTACATACTTGTTCAACCTAAAAAAACTTAAAAATAAGACACATGTTGAGGCTTTGATATGTAAGGCTTATATTGTTGAAGAGATCTTAATATTTATCTCGTACTATTTTGAGCCTTACTTGAGAAGAAGAATCAACCACGTTCCAAGACACGATGATGGTGGGGAATTGCCTTCAAGTGAGAATTTACCAATATTTTCCCATCTTGGATGACCTTTATAAAAACAAATACAGTGATGGGAAGATACTTGACATAAATTGAATTCAGACATGCATATAATTTTGTGCTATTTAATTACGATGAATTGAGATATTTTTTTCCAGTAAGTAAAATATTAACATGTTATTTTTAAATAATTTTTCTCTTATATTCTCACAAACTAATAGATTGAAAAATTCATCGTAGACAACATCATCGATGTTTACTAACTCAAAAATTCACATATGATTGAATATCAAACTTTTCAATTACATGATGAATAATTTGCCACGTGGTTCAAAATACATGTAAGCATTATTTAATAATTCTTATCTCTCGTAATAGTTAATTTTATTAAACCTTTCTCTTTAACTGTTAATAGTTATTATCAGGTACATGATTTATTAATTGGGAGGGGATGCTAGTGGTAGTTTGAATTTACTATGTTTAGGTCCTGAAAGAAAGGTCAAGTGCTATAATAGGTATTTCATCAATAGATATTTCTTTCATACTAAAGAGTATGATCATGGTAAAAAGACCTACAATAGTGGAGTTTGTGTTAAGGAATCAACTTCTAATAAGTTTGCAGTTGATTATTATGGGAAGTTATAAAACGTAATTGAATTGCAATATCATACAATCCTTCGTTTAAAAAAGATTGTTCTAGGGTTGATTGATTATCCATAGTGAAAACCAAATCTAGAGGTCGTGTCCAAGTTGTTTAGGAAGGTAACAATGAAGTGACTGTGGAAAATGATGTTTTTCAAATTGATAAGCTAGTTTATGCATAGCGAGTTGCTCTATCTATCGACTTCGTAGAAAATTCAAATTTTCATGCTGCTAAGAATGTTTTTGTTGATGTTGACGTTAAGGAGTTAAATGATGTATTGAGAACTCATGGATATACAAAAGTCAATGAAGATGATGATATCGATGATCATCAGTTCAATGAAGAAAATTATGATGGATATAACGATGATGAAATTAAAAAAGAATAATACGAAAATTTTGATTAAATAGTAAAATATCAATATATAATGAAATTGACTTCAATGTAATCTTTGTGGTTGTTTCATTATAATGAACTGTTGTTAACACTGATGAAATATTTATTATTGTGATTTTATTATTATGAACATTAATGGTGTTACAGTGTTGTGATTTTATTGTATCTGCATGTTGGAAAGATAAAAAATACAAAAATAATCTAGAAAAATAAACTATTTTATATCGATGGATTGAAAAATACCAATAGCATCTTTGGTGGACAAATTCCCTTGAAAAGTTCTAGAAAGTTGGGAAAAATTACAGGATATTGCCACTGAAAATTATAGATGGAATCATCAACAAGCTAAGTCCCTTAGAAAATTCTAGAGAGTTGGGAAAAAAAATAGTTGTATTGTCACTAAGAATTACAAATGAAATCATTGACTGATTAAGTTTTTTGAAGAGTTTTAGAGAGTTGAAAAAAAATCACATGCATTGCCATTGTTAATTAAAGAAGGCATAATCAATGAAGCAAAATTTCATCTGATAATTTTATAGGAGTTTGGAAAATTTCAGGTTTAATCAAAAAATTAAAGTTTTAATTATTTATAGAATTACCAACGGAGTTTAAAACTCTCATTTAAAATACTAGAATCTTGAATTTCATTTCATCACAACAATTTCTTCTCCTCTCTTCTCATGCTCATTTTCTTCTTCTTCTTCTCCTCCCTAACAACCTATCTTGATCTGTCATCCCACTCATTCTCTTCTTCTCCTCTCCTTCCATCCTTAACGTCAGGCAAATCCTCATCCTAATAAATTTTTTTTTTTCTTACCTAACTTTGTTTTTGTGTATATTTGACAGTTTGGTTAGTTAAGATATGACATCATTCAAATATATATTGAAAGATTTAAGAAAATTGAATTGTGATTAAGGAGGTTTGTTCAATTTATTAACTTTTAGGTTCAAATCATAGTATAAAAATAATAAAAAATTATTAAAATTCATTTGAATGCAATGGTCTAATGTGAGGGTAAATCCTTGAAATTATTAGGATTTTTAATTCTTATAAAATTACATAATGATTTTTTTTTTATAACTCTGAGCTCGATCAAGATATCCTCCTCCATAGGAGTATAAAATATTAGATTTATAGTGGAAATCAAACCATGGTTCCTTGTTGACTTTCCATTTTCTCACTTACCATCACACCGCACCCAATTGGCCAACTATTTATAGTGGAAATCAAACCATGGTTCCTTGTTGACTTTCCATTTTCTCACTTACCATCACACCGCACCCAATTGGCCAACTCTTTGGCACGTTGAGATTGAGGGATGCTTTATTTATTTTATAACAAACAAACAAACAAACTGGCAGATATATCCTTTTAATGAACTTCTTTTCATCCATCTCCTTGTCTGCTCACTGCCTAAAAACCCACCACCACAAGCAACTTCATCTCCCAAATTAAGCTAGACAAGAAACGTGGAATTATTTTGATGAAATCAAATGCTTTTTGCAAAGCAGTAGTGATCTTTGAACTTAGGACTACCTTGTTGTTCATTAGGCCAAAACTTAGGTAATAGATATTAGGTTAGAACCCGACAAATGCAACGAGACACACATATTTTTATATTTTACTATTTTATTAAATTAGTAAGATCAACATCTCCACATGATGGGTTATAATTAACTCATCAACTAACCCAATTATACTATTTTAAACCATTCATTTGTATTTGTAACTTAATGCATGTTTAGTGTTTTTTAAAAGTATTTTTTTTTTAAGTATATTAAAATAATATTTTTTATATATGTTTTTTATTTTTTAATATCATCACATTAAAACTATAAGAAAATACTAAAATAAATTCAATTTAATATTTTTTTTCAAGTTAAATATTGTTAAAGAATAATATAAATCATATCCTGAGACCTCACATAATACCTTAAGTTTTTGGATTGAGATAATTATTTGACATGGTATCAGAGTCTTGATGACCAAGCGGTCATGAGTTCGAATCTCACTATCCTCATTTATTTGATAAAAAAAAATTAAGCACAAGGTAATATGGGTCAGTGCAAGTTTCAAGTTCAAAGCGCTTTTACTTGAAGAGGTGTGTTAAAGAATAATATAAATCATATCATGCGACCTCACCTAATAGCTTAAGTTTTTAGGTTGAAATGATTCTTTGATAAATATATTACACGTTACATTTTTTTTTTTGTTGAAACCGACCCAAATACATACAAAACATAGTTCGATGAAATAACATCAGTTAATTAATTATTAGCCAAAAAAAATGTTATTGTTGTGTGTCATATTCCCATTAAAAATAGGTTAAATTAACATGATACCCCACTATTATGTCAATTTATCGAATCCTCTCTATTTACAATTTGGTCAAATGAAACCTTTTCGTTTCAAATTTTTATTATTTTAAATCTTCCATCCATATTTCTATTATATTGACCATGATCTCTTAATTAGTTGAAAGTAGCTACTATTATGATGGCTCATGTTCACTTGACTTCGCACTATACATTAAATTGAAATTGGAAACATAAAAAAAAAAAAAAGTAAAATACATTTAAAATTTATAATGTTGAATACAATTCTAAAAGAAGTAAAAGAAATGAAGTAATTAATAACTAAAAATAAAAGTTAAATCTTATTAATTGCATATTTTTTTATTATAAGTAATCAATAAGAGAGATGGATCAAGGAGATAGATTTTAGTTATGGAAATATTTGAATATGATCGATTTGTATTTTTCTTCTTTAATTTATTTTTAATTTCAATTGACTTTTTATTTATTTTAATTTTCCTAGGATAAATTTTAAAATTAGTTGTAGTGGTGTTCTAAGGTGTGGGAGTGTGAATACCATATATGTAAATATTATTTAGATGCCCGTGCTCTATGAGTCAGACTATTTTAAAATGAAGATTTTGATCATTTTAAAATAATATATCTAAAATAAATTATATTATTACTTGTTTTATAATACAAGTAACTCTTGTGCTCTTTCTAAGAACGTGCCTTAAAAGGTATAAATTGCATGTTTATGGTAAATAATTACTAAAATCTAAAATAGTAATTTTTTAATAATAAGGTCCATTTCTCACTTTTTGAATAAAAGTATCGATCTAAAATGATAATGGTTAATAAATTGGGTTTTTGGCCTGTCTTTTTGGCTATGTTCTACAATGAGCCTCATGCTTGCAGCTCAACCCAATTAGTTTTTTTTGAGGTCATCATGACGACAAAACACTTTGAAGGATTTTAGTCAATTATTCAATAAAAAAAAAAAAAAATTATTTACATTTTTTTAAAACACCAAAGTCTACAAAACCTTATTAATTTTAAGGATTTTATAATAATCAAGTAGAAACTAAGAGTTTGAGGACTAAAAAACCATAGAAATCAATTGAATCAAGGCATCATTGTTTTTATACTATTTTTTTTTAGAAGTTCTCATTTTGTTTAATGTTCAATTCAATTTACTGTACAAAACTGAAGGCAGGTTTATTTTTTCTTAGGTATGTTTTGTTTAAAAATTAGAAGTTTCCAAATGATGCATTTGTGATGTGTGAAAAGTTCTTTTAAATTCCATTTTTGAAATGATATAATAAATTTTATTTCTTGGACTTTTACAATCGGTGCTAGTTTTTTCTAGTAATTTTAATGACAAATCTGATTTTCTTAATTATTTCCATCATCATTTTATCTTAGGAAGCCTTACTCGTTGTGGTGGGTGCGACATATCATGTTAAGGAAATCAAGCACTAATTAGGCAACAAATCAAATCAACACTGAATAGGCAATAAACCAAATCAGCGCTAGTGCAGGATCGTTAATTATTTGTTTTCTTGTTTGTAAATAATTAGGCTTGATTATAGGTAATAGTGCAGGAGCCTGATGCACAACTATCAATATATATTGTAATCTTGTAGTTGATTGAAATAATAAGAAGAATATTATTTCTCTTTATCAAAATAAATCACAAAGCCTTCAGCCAGCTCTATGGTAGACCAAGGAAGCACAACAACAGGCGCAAGATGGGATCATCCCAATCATCAATTTTATCTTCACCATTCAAACCAACATGACGTTGTTCTTGTGCCACAATCCCTGGTTGAAGACAACTATAGTACATGGAGCCAATCCATGACTATGGCTCTGACAATTAAAAATAAGATTGGGTTTATAGATGGCTCAATGAAGGAGCCTAATGAGAAGAAATTCGATGAACATCAACAATGGAACCAATGCAATTGTCAGGTGAAAACTTGGCTATTAGGGTCCATGTCCAAAGAAATTGCCACAAGTGTCATCAACTGCAAAGATGCCAGACATATATGGCTTGACTTATAGGAACGATTCTCGCATGTAAATGTGGTTCAACTATTTAATGTCGAGAAAAAAATTCATGACTGTGTGCAGGGAAACATGTCTGTAGGGTCTTACTTCATAAAGCTAAAGGGCCTATGGGATGAACATGATGCACTTTGCACTTTTCCAACATGCACTTGTGGGGCAATCAAAGAAGTAGTTGTGTATATGGAGACACAAAAAACCATGAAATTCCTCATGGGTCTTAATGATTCATACGTAGGTGTTCGCAGCAACACTCTGTTACAAGATCCACTACCCACAGTAAACAAAGCATATTCACTGGTCATTCGCCATGAGAAACAATCAAAGGTGACAACTGGGAAAAGCCATGCTTAGCATGTGGCTGCTGTCTTCGCTGTAAGGAATTCAAACCACGAGATTAAAGCTGAACTAAGATGCTTCAAGTGTAACAGAACAAACCACACTGCCAAGGATTGTTGTGCGTATCTTAGATGCACCTTTTGCCGCTGGAAGTGACATACAGCAGAATATTGTCGCAAAAAGAAAGCAGTGACTGAAGCTGAGTTTAAGGCGACAATTTCCCAAGGCAACCAAGTGGCATCACACAAGAATGAAATAAAGGAGATGAGTTTTCCCTTCACAGCTGAAGAATGCAAACAGATACTCAGCATGTTAAAGAATAAAACAACTTCTGCCAATCATGTTATTAATTGCCCAACTCATGATGAACTCTCGGGTAAGGCTTTTTCACTCATTTCTAATGGCAACAGAAGTACATGGATTTTGGACAGTGGATGCACAGAACATATGATTTCTGATCAAAACCTATTCACATACTCAAGACTTGTCAATGGCCACACTGTTGAATTACCGAATGGGTCAATAACACAACTCATATTGGCAGAGTTCACATATCCTCTGACTTAATTCTTGACAATGTTTTGTGTGATCCATATTTTCGATTGAACTTAATTTTAATTAGCAAGCTTGCATCCGATTCCTCTTGTATTACAATCTTTCTAAGCCAGTTTTGTGTGATTCATGACCTACGTTCGGGGAAGATGATTGGGACGGGAATTGAAAGGGAGGGTTTATATTTTCTCGACCAAGCCAAGAAAGGAACATGCAACCATGGCTAAACTCTTCATCTGAACCTTTGGCATCAACGTCTTGGACATCCCTCAACCAAAGTATCCTAGTTATTTCCTAAAGTTAATTCTTGTTCTCATGACAAATATTTAATTTGTCCGTTAGCAAAACAAACAAGACTTCCATTTTCTTCAAGTTCCATTACCAGTACATCTCCATTTGATTTAATCCATGTTGACATTTGGGGTGGTTATAAAGTTGCTTCTATTTCAGTGCAAAATATTTTCTCAATATCGTTGATGGTCACACTAGATGCACATGGATTTATCTTATGAAACACAAATCAGACACTAAGGATCTTCTAGTCAACTTCATCAACATGGTTGAAAATTAATTTGATTTTAAGGTCAAAATTATTTGTAGTGACAATGGTCTTGAATTCAAACTCAAAAGCTTTTATGCTAATAAGGGTATCATTCACCAAACTAGTTGCATTAATACTCCACAACAAAATGGTGTTGCCGAACATAAACATAGACATTTGTTAAATATGGCACGTGCCTTATTCAGGCCGGTCTTTCTCATCAATTTTTAGGTGATGCTAGTCTTGCTTCCGTTTACCTCATCAATCGCACACCAACCCCCATTCTCCACGGAAAGACACCATATGAAAAATTATTTAACATAATTCCCAGTTATTCACACTTACGAGTATTTGGTTGCTTATGTTTTATTTCCACCCATGCATAGAGTCGCTCCAAATTTGATCCTCAAGCATTTAAATGTATTTTTCTTGGGTATCTTTATGGGAAAAAGGGATATCAAATCTTTGATCTAGCTACAAAACGGGTCATAGTATCAAGGGATGTCATTTTCTTTGAAAATATATTTCCTTCCCTCACACCAAGTGCTGGTACTTCTCCCACTCCCAATTCATTTTTACCTTTTGACATAGACTTTGTGTTGGAGTCAGGATCCTTTAAACACACAAATGAAGAGAATGTAAAAGTATATTATTCAATGAAACAGAGTTGTTATATATATATATATATATATAATATATATATATATATATATATATATATATATATATCAGCTAT
Source organism: Populus alba (assembly GCF_005239225.2). Classification (NCBI taxonomy): domain Eukaryota; kingdom Viridiplantae; phylum Streptophyta; class Magnoliopsida; order Malpighiales; family Salicaceae; genus Populus; species Populus alba. The sequence goes on along the minus strand of NC_133294.1, from coordinate 5,648,321 downwards.
TACAACAGAAAATAGAAAAATATGCAACCCACGTTTAGCACTCCTACAAACGTGGTTTAGTAAACAAGGAATAAATCAAATCTTATCTCTTAATCCTAAAGACTAGGACATTTATTAACTGACTTAGTTGCAACAAATCCTCCCTTAAACTGCATTGTTTTCCAGCAAGCAGTTTAGCAGCAGTAATAAAAGTAACGGTTTATTCATTTGAGACCACACATATGCCCATCAAATTTCTCAGCTTCTCAAATGTATCCATCTTCAATGCTTTTGTCATGATGTCAACAACTTGATCTCTTGTATTGCAGTGCTTCAACTCAATAACACCCTCTTTGCACAACTCATGCAGAAAGTGGAACCTGACATCTATATGCTTACTTCTGCCATGCATAACCAGATTTTTTGCTAGTTTAATCGTAGACATGTTATCACAGTATATGACAGTAGGTGTAACTTGTTTGCAATTTAATCTTTCAAGCACTCTTCTCATCCACACTACATGGCAAGCACAATGAGCTGCAAATATGAATTCTGCCTCAGTTGTTGAAAGAGAAATCACTGGCTGTTTCTTAGAACTCCATGCAACTGCTCCCCCACTGAACATAAACACATATCCAGAAGTGCTCCTTTGATCATCTTGATCGTCGTCATATTCACTATCAGAAAAGGCCACCAACATTTCATCAATTGCAGCTCCCCGTTTGTAGCAAATTCCCAAGTCCACTATGCCCTTTACATACCTCAAAATTCTTTTGATAGCCTGCATGTGTATATTTATTGGTCGCTCCATATATCTACTAGCTAAACTCACTACAAACATAAGGTCTGGCCTTGTGACTGATAGATACATAAGGCTACCGACCATCTGCTTATATTGAGTCATATGCACCTGCTGTTCATCTTCATTCTTTATTAGTTTAACACCTGGTACTATTGGATTACGAACAGAATTTGCATTCTCCAAGCCAAACCTCTCCAAGATCTCCAATGCATATTTCTTTTGACTCAAGAAAATTCCTTCATCGTTTTGCACAACTTCTACTCCAAGAAAGAACTTCATCTTACCTAAATCTGTCATAGCAAATTCCCGTTGCATTGAAGCTTTAAAATCTGCAAACATTTCCTCGTCATTTCCAGTGAATACCAGATCATCCACATATAAGCTTACCACCAGAATCTTTCCTTCTCCTTGACATTCTTGATGAGTTTTTACAAATAAAGTATGCTCACTTGGACATCGAACAAACCCTTCCTTCAGAAAATATGATTCAATTCTACTAAACCAGGCTCTCGATGTCTGCTTCAATCTGTATAATGCTTTCTTTAATTTGTAAACTTTGTATTCCTCTCCCTTCTTCTCATAGCCTAGGGGCTACTCTACATACACATCTTCATCTAATTCTCCATAGAGGAATACACTCTTTACATCCAGCTGATACACTGTCCAATCTCTCTGTGCTGTTATGGCGAGAACCATTCAGATTGTATCTCATCGTGCTACTAGTGCAAACACTTCAGTGTAGTCAATTCCATGTTGTTGTGCATACCCCTTTGCTACAAGCCTTGCTTTGTATTTGTCCATTTATCCTTTTTCATTGAGCTTTGTCTTGTAAATCCATTTTACACCAATCTTCCTTGCATGCTTCGGAAGCACAATTAAGTCCCATGTATCATTCCTCTCTATTGCTGAAATTTCAGTATCCATGGCTGCTCTCCATTTCTGACTTTTTGAGGCTTCTTCATAGGTGTATGGATCTCCAGCAGTGGTATAAAATACCATGTTTTGAGTTTCTTCTTCTTCAGAAAAATTTAAACCTGTGTCATAATCCTGCATCCAGTATGGTGTTCTTCGAATTCTTGCAGCAGGTTGATCAGCAGTAGTGGTACCTGTGACATCAGCAGCAGGTTGATTGTGTTCAGCAGGTTGATGAGCAGCAGTGGTATCTGTGACATAATCCTGCATCCAGTATGGTGGTCTTCGAATTCTGGGAGTAGGTTGAATAGCATCAGTAAGAGGATTGTGTTCAGCAACAGCAGGTTGATTAGGCTCATTTTCTTCAGTTGAGTTTGTTGAAGATGAATTTGATGAAGACGAACTAATTACTCTAACTGAAGAATTATTTACTTCATGCTGCTCTTGTTCTTGCTCTCCAAACTGCTCTTGATCCTGCTCTTCAATTTCAGCATCAAATTCTTCAGTTACATCGATCTCAGCATCTCCCCATTTCAGCAATACATTGATATCGCCTTCTGTCCAGTTTCAAACTTCATTTTCTTCAAAGATCACATCACGGCTAATCACAATTTTCTTTGTGGTTGGATTATACATTTTGTAGCCTTTTGTTTCTTCACTTACTCCCAGTAATACACACTTTGAACTCCTTGAATCTAGCTTTGTTCTTTTCACATTTGGAATATGAACGTGACCAATACAACCAAATACACGAAAGTAAGCCACTGAAGGTTTAACACAACTCCATGCTTCTTCAGGTGTGAGATCTTTGACTGCCAAAGTAGGGCTCCTATTTAGTACATGTACACACCAGTTCACTGCCTCTGGCCAGAACTCTCTAGGAATATGTTTTTCTGACAGCATGCTTCTAACTAGATTCATGATTGTCCGGTTCTTCCTCTCAGCAACACCATTTTGCTGAGGCATGTATGTTGCAGTTAGTTGTCTTTTGATCCCATTCAAAAGACAGTACTCATTGAATTCTTTAGAAGTAAATTCCCCACCTCTGTCGGTTTTTAAGCACCCCATTAAAGAACTAGCCTCCTTTTCTACTAAGCTTTTGAATTTTTTGAACATAGTAAAAGCTTCTGACTTTGCTGAAATGAAATAAACCCAACACTTTCTACTAAAATCATCGATGAAAGTGATTAGGTACCTTTTTCCACTGTTGGATTCTGGAGTTACAGGTCCACAAATATCGGAATGCACAAGTTGCAGTTTGCATGTTGCTCTCCAGTAGCTTTTCTGTGGAATGCTGCTCCTGTGTTGTTTTCCCGCTAAACAATCAGTACACACTTTCATTGGAGCTGAAAGTAATGGCAACCCTTCAACCATCTTCTTGGAATGTAATATTCTTAAACCTTTGAAATTAAGATGAGCAAACCTGTTGTGCCATAGTTGTGTTTTTTCTTTCTTAGTAGCTTGAAAGAAAGACATAGGTTCCTTTGAAGGCATTACTGTATCTATGACAAACATTCTATTAGAAGTCATGGTTGTATCCATGATGAGACCTCTAGTTGGATGGAACAATTTGCACGTATTGTTTTGAATAAGTATAGATAAGCCTTTCTCTTATAGTTGACCCATACTTAACAAATTGTTTTTTAATTCAGGGATATAGTAAACCCCATCAATCTTTTGTATCACTCCAGCTATGTTAAGCTTCACACATCCCTTTCCCATCACTGCCATTTTAGAATTGTTGCCTAGCTTAACTGAGTGTCTGAACCCTTCATCTAACTATGTAAACCACAGTTTGTTCCCACTCATATAACTGCTACAACCGGAGTCTAAAAACCATACCTCTTCTTTGGTGGAATTGTTAGGTTCCACGTATGACATGAGCAACATATCATCTTCTTCTTCTAGTTCCACATAATTTGCTGCCTTTTCCCAACTAGGACATTCATAAGAAAAATGTCCTAGTTTATGACAACGATAGCACTCAATGAGAGCTTTGTTGAAAGATTGCCTTCCTCGACCTTTGCCTCTGCCTCTGAATCCTCCACGACTTCTGTTTCTGCTCCTAAATCTATCATCCTCCCTTGCTTCAAACCTCTCCCCACCAGTAACTTTTAGAGCTTGCTCTTCCTTTTTGTGGCCCTTCATTTTTTGCTCGTGCACAAGCAAGCTGCTTTAAAGTTCATCAATGGTCATAATAGCAAGATTATTTGATTCTTCGATGGAGCACACGACATAATCAAAATTTGTTGTCATGGATCGCAGAATCTTCTCAATGATAACAGTTTGTTCCATGCATTCACTTTGAAATTTCATCTTATTGGCAATGGTAAGAGTTCTATAGAAATAGTCATCAACACTCTCTCTTGCTTTCATTCCAAGAAGCTCAAATTCTCTCTGTAATGCTTGTAGTTGAGCCCGTTTCACTTTAGTAGATCCTTGATACTTTTGACGCATGGAATCCCATATTCCTTTTGCTGAATCTCTATTTAAGATTGTCTCCATAATGGTACGATCAATGGCTTGAAAGAGATAATTTTTTACCTTCAAATCTTTCAGCCTCATGTCTTCAACAGTCTTTTGTTGTGCCTCCGTCTGTTCTGTTCTAGTTGCAACTGTTGGAATTCCTGCCTCGATCAAACTCCAATACTCTTTGGATCGTAGGAAATTTTCCATCAGCATGGCCCAATGATCGTAGTGACCATCAAACCTGGGAATAGTTGGTTGAAAAAAATTTCCTTCGAATGCCATCCTACTCTCACTTTGTTCCTTCTCTGCACTCTCTCTTCACAAGAACACTGCAGATTCTTATATTTCTCAATCAGGCCCTGATGGTAACATGCTCTGATACCACTTGTTGGAGTCAGGATCCTTTAAACACACAAATGAAGAGAATGAATAAGTATATTATTCAATGAAACAGAGATGTATATATATATATATAGCAGCTATTACAACATAAAATAGAAAAATATGCAACCCACGTTTAGCACTCCTACAAACGTGGTTTAGTAAACAAGGAATAAATCAAATCTTATCTCTTAATCCTAAAGACTAGGACATTTATTAACTGACTTAGTTGCAACATTTTGCACCCCCTCCTCCTATTACCCATCAAACACTCAATGATCTTCCCTCTCCAGCTACCCCTACCCCACACATACTTGATTCCTCACAGATCACTCAACCCGACTCCTCTCTTATTCCCACTCAACCTCTTCGTTGTGGCCATCAATCGATTACCACTCCTTATCTGCAGGACTTTCACCTTGGCATGACCCTTCCTTCAAGGACTGAACCATCATCCTCCACGAACTTGGTTCACACTTCAGGTACTGCTTATCCTCTCTATTCTTACTTATCCTATGCTCATCTTTCTCCCAATCATAAAGCTTATACCACTCAACTCACCCTTCTCAAAGAACCTACCAGTTTTTCCCAGGCTGTTCAGCATCCACAGTGGCGTAAGGCCATCCATCTTGAAATCATTGCTTTACAAGCTACTGGCACTTGGAGCTTGGTTCCCTTGCCTTCTCATAAACGACCAATCGGCTATAAATGGGTCTACAAGATCAAGCTGAAAGCTAATGGGACAGTTGAATGGTATAAGGCCCGGCTGGTGGCTAAGGGATACAACCAAATTGAAGGTGTTGATTACCAGGAAACCTTCACCCCTGTCGCAAAAATGGTCACTGTCCGTGTCTTACTCAGTGTGGTAGCTTTGCATGGTAGACATCTCCACCAATTAGATGTCAACAATGCATTCTTGAATGGCGACTTGGATGAGGATGTTTACATGTCATTGCCTCCTGGTTTCCAACGAAAGGGGGAGACATGAGTTTGTAAACTCCATAAATCCCTATATAGCTTGAAACAAGCCTCTAGACAGTGGTTTACCAAGCTATCCAAGGCACTCAAGGCTGCAGGATTCCACCAATCGTTATCTGATTATTCTTTGTTCATCTGCAGCTATCAGGGTAACTTTCTAGCATTACTGATATATGTGGATGATGTGATATTGGTTGAAAACAATTTGCAGGACATAGAGAACACCAAGCTTTTCTAGTCCAGACAATTCAAGCTGAAAGACTTGGGACAACTTAAGTACTTCCTTGGCATAGAAGTTGCAAGATTGCGGAATGGGATCAGTTTGTCATAGAGAAAATACGCCCTATACATTTTGAATGATATAGGATTTTTAGGTGCCAAGTCATCTCGGTTTCCTTTGGACCAAAATGTATCATTAACACAATCTGATGAAAAGCTCTTGGAGGATAGATCAACATACTGAAGGTTAGTTGGAAGGTTGATATATCTGACTATAACTAGACCCAACTTGACTTATGTTGTGCACATCTTAAGTCAGTTTATGGATAAACCTCGGCAACCCCATCTAGCAGCAACTCATCAAGTCCTCAAATATATCAAGTAAACACCTGGACAAGACATCATGTTACCATCCACAAGTAACCTTCAGTTACAAGCATTTTGTGATGCTGATTGGGCTTGTTGTAAGGACACAAGGAGATCAGTTACCAGTTATTGCATTTTACTTGGAGGACCACCTATTTCTTGAAGGACCAAGAAACAGACGACGGTATCGTGTTCAAGTGCAGAGGCAGAATATCAATCTATGGCTACTACATGTTGCGAGATTACATGGCTGAAAAATGTTTTAAAGGACTTGAAGATAAATCACACACAACCAGTGACTCTGTTTTGTGATATAATCAAGCAGCAATGCACATCGCATCAAATCCAGTATTTCATGAGCAAACAAAGCATATTGAAATAGATTGTCACTTGATACGTGAGAAGATTCAAGCAAGAATGATTCAGACATCCTACATTCAAACTACACAGCAACCAGCAGACTTATTTACTAAGCCATTAAGCTCCACACAGTTTGAGAATTTACTTAGCAAGTTGGGTATAATTAATATACACTCCAACTTGAGAGGGAGTGTTAAGGAAATCAAGCACTGATTAGGCAACAAACCAAATCAGCACTGAATAGACAATAAACCAAATCAGCACTAGTGCAGGATCATTAATTATTTGTTTCCTTGTTTGTAAATAATTAGGCTTGATTATAGGCAATAGTGCAGGAGCCTGATGCAAAACTATCAGCATATATTGTAATCTTTTCATTGATTGAAATAATAAGAAGAATATTATTTCTCTTCATATCACATGCATAGTTATTTCTCTATTAAATATTAATGGCCATACACGATGATTTCTGATTGTATACAATTTCCATAAAGGAACGGGAAAAAATAGGAAATTGCCCACCACAACATTCTCCGGGGTGGAAAATAAATGAACTTTAGTCCCTGATGATAGCATCAATTATAGGACGAATGGACTTAAAAACATTTTCGTATACCCGCTCAGTTGGATGTATTGAATCCCAAAATACGTACTTTGATGCATCAGGACACAAGAATGATTTTGGATTGCACAAGAGTGCTGTTTCCAAGTAACCGGTTTCACAGCAGCCAAGGCTTACTCCATCAAATGCTGGAAAGGGAGGAGGGAAAATAAATAAATAACATGATCAGAATATATATATATATATATATATATATATATATATATATATATATATATATTTCTCAGTTTAATTTTAGAGATTTTATACAGACTCACCAGACCTTCCATGCCCTTGAATCATGTCGGTCAGAGCTACGTACGAATCAGTTAAATAGATACTAACACCATGATTTGCTAATCGAAATTGCATGAGATTTAACTCCTTTTGTAGCAACTGATTGAACTGTAGTCCAACGGAGGAATAATTATCAAGACAGCCACGCTCTGAGATGGCATGCTTGGAGAACATGGTGATAACGACTGGCAGGCAACCCATTGGAGGCAGTGAACTAAATAAGATTCTTCTTGCTCCTTGCTCAAACAAATCCTAAAATCGTCGCATAATGTAGTGTCAGTTATATTTTTCATGGCTTAATTATTATAGCATGTCAAGCACAGTGATTTCAAAACTTATAATTTGGTTAGATAATCTGGGATAAATGCCCCATAATTAATAATACTAGTCTTAAGTCTTGTTTTCTTGGTTTGAGAGGAGGAGCCGTCAAATCTTTAGAAATTAAGGATAATGTTAAGAACAATAGTTAATTACAAATTAGTCCTAGTGATTAATTGAAATTAATTAACTAGTTTTATAGTATTGAAATAATTGAATAGTCTTTCGATCATTGTTGACAGTAAAAACAAGAGTTAAGTATAAATTAGGCCGGGTTTTGTAGCTCCGGCACCTATCTGTTACTGAAAGTAAAGGGATGAATGGATGGGAAGGATCCTGTGATGCTGTCAAAAGTTTTAAGACAATTTTCTTACATATTTGATACTGTAATGTAAAATGTATATTTTTCGTTTGGAAATTCATAAAATCATCACACTAAATAAATTTTTGTGTAGAGTGATTTTCAAGTGCAAATAAATTCTTAAGGTGAAAAATAATTTAATATAATTCTAAAGTGAACGTAAACACAATACAAAACCTGAAGGAATTGTGTGGCTTTTTGCAGGATGAATTGCTGGTAACCTGAGACGGAGTAGATTTTTCGTCGGATTGGCAGAGTAAAATAATTGATAACGAAGTCATTTGTGCCAGCACTGACGATAAACAGTGCCTTGTTGATAAGATTTTCGGTCCTTTTCGTTCCAATTGCAGACTCCAGTCTCTTTTTATACTCTTTAAAGTTCTCCAGTTGCTTTGGTATGCCGATCACATTCTGTGGATTGAACATAAGCTTAATTTAGCTCCGCTTTGTGTTTGTGTTTTTTTGTGTGTGTGTTATGAGAGAGAGAGAGAGATACGTACGGACACTTTTGCTGTAAGAGGATCAAATCCGGAGCCAGCCGAAGCAAAACTAACTCCAGTCATAAGCTCCTTGATACTAAGAGTAGGGTCTAAATACGGAGGTATAGACTCTTTGATACCGATATATGAAACTGATTGTACGAACTCAAATAATTAATTATATATTCTGTTCCTATATATATATAATTAGCAACATTTTCACTTTCACCATTAAAATCAATACTTGATAACTTACCGATAAAATCAGGGGTTAGCCGCCCATTACTGAACCTTCCTGTTGGGACGTGGTTTGCAAAATCCTTTCCATAGGGTGCAAAATCAGCCTTAAAAACTGTTTTCACGTAGTTGTTATTTCCAGGATCGACAGTGGAGTCTCCGAACACTATGACTGCCGGAGCTGAATTATTGGAAGCTCTTGGATTTGCAAGGGCCTTGGAAGTACTAGGAATGAAGATTAACAGATAGAAAAGGAGACGAAGAAGATGTTGAAGGAGATACTGTTTAGAACAACCCTTCTCCATTAATGTTAGTTAGCTGCAGATTTTATTAAAGGACTGGCGAGCTTAGTGGCTTGCTATCGATCAGTCTCGAATGGATAGGTCAGAAAAAGACCCATTTCCTCTCCTTTTATAGGCCTCCCATAAATTCGGGTTCCAGTGGTGGGTCACGTACCAGTTGAATATGCTGACAGAAATGCCTTTTTTAAAAAAAGAAACAAAGAAAAAAAAGAATTGATCTGACCGTTGGCTGGTCGGTTCTGCAGTTGCGTTGGTTTGGAAATAAAAATTACCTGATTTGTTGGAAGTTCTAAACCACCATTACCAAATAAAAGCTTTCTGTGCAGAATTAGACAGTATCATAGTTAGACAAACCACTGTACTATGATATCCAATGTTAAGACTTCGGAGTAAACTATTAAAAAGACGACCTGGACAATGATATTTGGAAGTTTCGTGATTGTGTAAAAATAATTGGTGGGCTGTTTCTGACATCTTTTGCAGATATCACAACAACTAACTAGTCTTTTACGAAAATTGTGGCATTAGCTACACTTCATATCGGGTTGATCCTTTTCATGTTAACCTCTTATTTGCTCTCCCAAACCCATCCTCACTTTGCATATCATACGTTGCTTTAAAATTATGATCAAAATAAAATATATCCTTTGTTGTTTTTTTTGCAATCTAATTTTTTTTAATAATAAATTTTAATTAGAATCACACCCATACCAAGGATAAAAAAAAAATCACAAAAGACTAATGATGCTCTAAGAAAAACTCCAAAGAAATTGTAGTATAGAAAAGCCAGCCTTAACATCATAAAGCAAAATGCTAAAGGGTACGAAAAAAAAAAGGTTGCAACAAAGCAAAAGGTGTCCCTCGTTAGCTTATAGTAAAGGCAAAATAAACTTTTTTTAAAAAAAAAAAAAGGTGATAAGGAAAGTTGGGCAACAAGGAGTATACAACGAAAAACAAGATATCAATATCAAAAGTGATCGTAGTCTTTTAAATTTTTTAAATATTTTTTGAGTCAATGAATCCCTGTTTTTTTTATTTATTATTATTGATGATGCTAGAGTGAATTTTAAGCACTTGAGGCAAGCATATATTTGACAAACTCTATGCATGTATATTTTTCCTAAGCCAATATATAATAAGTCCAAATCACCTAAAGAAATATATCAAACCCGTTTTAAAAAAAATAAAAGACCATCATGTAAACCCCAAAGAGAGGTTTGTCACTAACCCTTTTTACATAAAATGTCTAGACTACCACTCTCTTGAAAATGCCTTAGGGAGGTCGCAAGTCATGTTCTATTCGCACATGATCATGTATTTAAAAAAACAAAAAACAAAAACAAAATGTCTTTAAACTTACATCGAGATAGTTTCTTTAACAACATGAATGTCAATCCAAGTTTACAATGTGCCAGGAATTCATTTAAAGCAGGGAGTTTATTGTAAAATTGAGACATCACAATGAAAGGAGTTTCATCACAACCAAGGAAGAAGAACCGATCGATAAGATCGGAGGTTGGGTGGAAATTGTAACTCTCCATGCAGCAGTAGATGGTGTCGAGCCCCTAAAACATAATAAACTGGGAGGCGAGATCGCAAACTGGAGGCAAAATCATAGGGGCAATTTGTCACTCTTTAAACGATAATAGATGGCACAAAGTCTCTTAGGATGGTAAACACATATGGCAATAATTATTGTATAAGGCTTAAGCAGCATAATAAAATATCATAATACTTGTCGCACCAACATCACGAAAAAGAGTAAAATATATATATTAAAAAATTTAGGAGTAGCTAAGTGGTAATTAAAGAAAATTAAAGATACTAAAATATATATTGATTTTGAAAGTTCAGATAAAAAATTAGTTATCTTCAAAGAAAAAACGCCAGGTAGGGCTATTCAAAGCAATCCATCCCAAAAACATCGGTGTAGAAAGAATGTAAAAAAAAAAAATGATTTTCTTTAATGGACGGATTGGGAATCCCTATTATCACGTATGTGAGAATTCAATTTCGCCTCTGTCATATATCTTCTTAATTACAGTATAACACCACCATTGAATATGAATGGAATAGAATTGATCAATAACGACGACTACCTTCCAAATTTAGTAGCCATATCCAATTAAATTTTTTTATCGTTGCCTTCTCTGATTTAAATTTATTTTTTAAAATAATTTGATAAGGTTCTTTTTATATCATATAAAAGTTGGGTGATGATAATTTTTTTTTTACGTTTCAAGTTAGGTTGAATTTTCTAATTAAATCATGTTTGATTTTGTGTTTCATTTCTTTAAAAAAATTTGATAATTTTTAAGTTTTTTTATTTGCTTCAAATTAATATTTTTTTTATGTTTTTGTATTATTTAAAAAAAAATGTTGAGATTGTGTCTGGTTTCAACACCAATCCTAAGAAATTTTAAAAATTTTAATTTTTTTCTTTACTTCAAATAATATTTTCTTCATGTTTTTGTATTAATTTTTTAAATATTTTATAAACAAAACATATTTTGAAATTGTGTCTGGTTGAGAGGCAAGACTCAAGAAATTGAAATTTTTTTTTCATTTTTTGCTTTACTTCAAATTAATATTCGTTTTATATTTTTTTTCTTTACTTCAATTTTTTTTTTTTTGTATTTTAAAAAATATATTGGCATTGTGTTTGGCTAAGATGCCAAATCCAAGAAATTTTAAAATTTGAATTTCTTTCTTTGTTTCAAAATAATATATTTTTTCATGTTTTTCTATTTTTTTTAAAATATGAGATTTTGTTTGGTTGAGTAAATAATTCTATAATATTATCATATTAAAATTGATGGAGCTCTCAATAAATTTTTAATTCACATCATATACTTTATAAATTTTTGGTATTATATAAAGAGATTTTTTTTTTTTTGGAAACATGATACCAAGGCAAACCCATGAAATACCCCTTATTAACGAAAGATAGACACTATAGCTTTATTGCACTAGAAAAAACTGTATTATAGACCTCCCTTTTTCAGTAGATTATCTCGAAGAAGAATTCCATTTTTTATATACATAGCTTTGGGTCTTAATGGGTGCAAGATCCAATATACCTTTGGTCCTGCTGGGTGCAAATCCTACAATTGATTTGGATTCTAACGTGTGTAGAACCCAAAATAGCTTTGAGTCCTACTTGATCCAGGACTCAGTTGGGTTTTGGGTCATGTCGAGTATATGACCCTAAATAACTCTAGGTCCTATTGACATAGGATTTAAAATTGCTTTAAATCCTGACGTATACATGACCAAACATAACATTAGATCTTGTCGGTACTAAACCCAAGGGGTTGTTGGACCTAACATCTTTGGACCCTTTTTCTAACCAGGACCCAACAACTAGGGCCATGCACAAAGCAGCACCCAACACTTTGGGTCCTGTTAGAAGGTCAGGATAGGCAGTGTTGAGTGGGCCTATTTTATTCAAAATCTGAGCTTGTAATTTATCTAGAGTAAATTAGTCAACCTATGGAGTTAACTCAAAACTCAGGCGATCCGGTAAAAATTTGGAAAAAATATTTTTTTTCAAATGTGTTTTTTCTTCTATCCTAGACCCTTTATTTTTTTCATATTATTTAAATACAAAATAAAATGACATGACAGGTTATAAAAACCAAAAACTTTAAAAAACAGACAAAATATTCTTTTTTTATTTTATTTAGAAGTTCTTTTTTAAAAAAAAATTATTATTTGAAATGAAGCTTGTCGCAAAAATATTTTTTTGTAAAGGTAAAACTGCGGATATATATATATATATATATATCCAACAAATCCTCCTTAGGTGCCGCCTAGTCCTTTCTAGAAAATTATTATCCTAGAAATCTTTAACTAGTCCTTTCCATCCAAAATATATTATGACCAAAGTACGAGAACTGCTTTCTTTTTTACTTTTGAATGTTGCAGATGTCAGCATTAGATTTAAGAGGAAAGAAATAAAAGGTGACAAAAGTTCAAATTACTTTAGCATACCGCAAGTGAGGGGTTCTTACAATCTTAAATTTTCAAAGTACTCCTTACAAGTTATGTGGCAATCAACAGTAAAAAAAAAAAAAAAAAAAAAAAACTTCAATGAGTGAGCAAAACCCGTGTATCATGTTCTTGCATTGATTTGAAAGATTACGGCTCCGTTTGTTTGCAGGAAAGTGAATTCCTTTTGGAAAGTGAATTCCGGGGAAAGTGAATTCCTGGAAAGTGAATTCCGGGAAAGTATTTTTCGATGTTTGGTAGTGTTATGGAAAATAAACTGGAAAACACTTTCTAGTGTTTGGTTATGTCATGGAAAATGAGCTGGAAAATAACTTATTAATATTTTATTTTTCTCAAGTTTATTAAAATAATGAGGAACAAATCTTACAAATTTAAAAGTTGAATGAGAATGAAATTGAAAAAAAAATAATTTCATAAATTATCTCAAATAAAACAAATAATAATCAAAATAATAGGGATCAAATCTAAAAAATGAAAAAAAAATGAAAAATGAAGAAATTAAAATAATAATAATCAACATTTCATAAATTATTTCAAATAAAATAAGTAACAATCAAAAGAATGAGGATCAAATTTGATAAATAAAAAATTTCAATAAAAAAATGATAAGAAAAAAGCAAATAGCAATTATAAAAATAAGGACCAAAATTAATATAAAAATAAAATTTTAAGAGATGAAATTGAAAAATAAATATTCAAAACAAAATATATATAGCAATCAAAAGTTTGAGGATCAAATTTAATATAATCAGCAAATAATGACATTTCTAAATTTTTCACAACTTCCGGAAAGTGTTTTCCCCTCAAATTTTTCAGGAAAACACTTTCCTGAAAACCAAGCCAAATTTTCCTTTTATTGGAAAGTGTTTTCCATTGACCAACTTTCCTACTGGCAAACAAACACAAGAAAGTTTGGAAAGTGCTTTCCCGGAAATCACTTTCCGGAAAACAAACACAGAAAAGGAAAACACTTTCCTGAAAACCAAGTCAATTTTTTTTGTTTGACTAAAATTGACTGGAAAGTGTTTTCCGTTGACTGTAAAGTGTTTTCCGTTGACCGGAAATTGTTTTCCGTTGACCAACTTTTCTAATGACAAACAAACACAGGAAAGTTTGGAAAATGGTTTCCCGGAAACTACTTTCCGGGAAACAAACAAGGCCTACAATATACTCAAAACATTCATGATGGTGATGATATGGGACTACCATCTCACTTCCCTATTCATCTAACAAATATAAAGAAGAATACAAAGTAATTTGTCATGATTTTTACAAGTTGCTAACAAAAACCAAAAAAAAAAAAAAAAAACAATGAATAAGAGTGTTTAAAAACATAATTGGATTTATATTTTTTAAAAATTAAAATTTTTATTTTACTAAATTTTTTTTTATGTTTTGAATCGTTATTTTTAAAAAATAATTTGTAAAAATTAAAAAAAAAAACATAATTTTAATATATTTTAGCATAAATTATAATTACTTTCAAACACATAGCTGAGAAACTGTAGCAGTAAAAGAAACTGATGCTGCTTTGTCCTTTTTTCTCCTCTTCTTGTCACTAGCATATTTTGTTCCAACCTGTCTTTTTTGCTTTCTTCTCACGAGTTTCTTCTCTCCAGTGTCTTCTCCAGTTTTCTTTTCTTCCTTTGTGAGCTGTTGGATTCCCTTTTTATAGGTGCATATTAATCCTTTTATGAAAGAAAACAAATCCCTGCTCTAATTAGGATTCTACATTGGAAATTTGTTTATACGTTGACCATCAATCCTTCTTTTCTTGATTTATGAAGAGAAAATCTGAGATTGAAATTTGAATCTTGAATCAAAATGGAAGGCTAAGCTGGTCTGCAGGGAGGCTGATTGAGGGGGTATGTTTTGACATGAAATATGTAGCTGATTCTGAGAATTAAAACCTGATTTCTTGTATCATTGTTGTAGCCAACATATAAAAGAACATGCTCTTTGCTTGATTCATAGAGATAGGATCAGATTTTAAAAGCTAAATCTTACATCAAAAGGGAAAGGATGGTTTCTGGTCTTGGAGGGAGGCTGATTGAGTGGGCATGTTTGGCTCAGAATCTGGAGTGAATCTTGGAAGTTCAACTCTGATTTCTTACACCAAGATTGTAGCTAACATGTTAGAAAACACGTCTCTTTCTTTTTTATGCCACCAATAGATTCAATTTGGACCAACATCAAGTCCTTAATTGGTGTGAGAAGTAGTTGTTTCTACCTTTTTGCCCAGAAGTCAAACTCTGATTTCTTGCACCAAGATTGTAGCTAACACGTTAGAAAACACGTTTCTTTCATTTTTATGCAACCAATAGATTCAATTTGGAACAATATCAAGTCTTTAATTGGCTTGAGAAGTAACCGTTTCTACCATTTTTCCTTGAACTCTGCAAAGATCATGAACAAAACAGCGTGGTTTCCTTCAAAACTTCAACAGTCTGTTCTTCTCTAATTCAAGTAAAACTCACTATTTCACTAAGAGTGAAACGACGTCATGTTTTCCCCAACAGAATTAGGTTTCATCTCTGATTTAATTTCGCCAAACTCCATCATAGTCCCTCCATTTCGGCGCATTTTGCTCCTTGATTCCTGGTCTTTCAATATCTTATTTTTGGTCAATTTCCATCTTTTTTCCTAATTTCTTTCAATTCAGCCCTTGACCGAAATAAAATCTACCTCTGAATTCTCTGCTTTACTTATTTTGATCGGTCCTCCAATATTTCATTTTTAAGTTAAATTGACTTCAAATTTCAAATTTCTCTTTCAATCAAGCCCTTAATTAATATTATAACTGAGCTAATTGTTCCAGACTCATCTTGAACCTTAATTTCTCTCAATTTTAGTCAAATAAAACCAATTCAAGCCCATTTCTCTTCAATTCAGATGTCAATTATGACTTAAAAATTTTCAAACTTTATTTTTACTCGTGGTATTCAAATATTGGTCTAATTGCAACCCCAGCTACACCCATTTTTTGTATTTTTTATATTTTCAAGATTTCTTGCACACAAAAATTAAATAAAAATAAATAAATAAATTTATAGAAAAGGCATTATTTTTAGATTTTTTTTTATTATATATATGCGCACTTGGGCAGGCGAGTGAGCTTAGTGGTGTGAAGACATATTAAGATGAAAGTAGTAGATTTTATATAATTGTCAATAGGGAAGTTAAACCTCGAAAGAAATATTCATATTTCTATCAAGTGAGCATCCGACTCGCTATCTAATATCTATTGTATATTATTGTTACACACCACTCTTGCAAAATTCTCCGCACTTGAATCTTGAAAAACTTGTGCGTAAATATATTTTCCTTCTCAAAAGACTCTTACAAATGTTGTTTTGTACTTTTGACTCTCAGAAAACTCCAACAAGTTTTCTAAGAAAAAACAAAAACATTTCTCATACAAATTTGAATCCTTTTAAAATTTCAAAATTCCACAATGAAGTTAGTTGGTCGCTTTTGATGATTTGACTTGATAAGGTTGGTGATTTTAGATTTGACTTGGTTTTAATTTTAAATTGAAATTGCTTTTATTTGATTTGACCTTGGTCACCTCTAATTTAACTTAATTTTAATTTCAAGTTGAGGTTTGTTGTTTTTTATTTGACCTGATGAAGTTGGTCAATTAATTTTAATTTCAAGATAAGGATATTGGTCATCTCATCTAATTTTAAGTCGAGGTTAGTCTAATTCAATTTGCTGTATTTGATTTTTTATTTTTAGATTCGACTCGAGAGTTTGTTCAAGTTTTTTTTTTCATTTTAGTCCAACTCACAAAGAATTTTTATAATAAGCCCCCGTTTGTTTGCTGAAAAGTAGTTTTTTTTTTTAAAGTGAATTCCGGAAAAAGTGAATTTCGGGAAAATGAAATTCCGAAAAAGTATTTTTTGATGTTTGATAGTGCAATGAAAAATAAATTGGAAAATATTTTCCAGTGTTTGGTTATGTAATGGAAAATGAGTTGGAAAATAACTTATTAATATTTTATTTTTCTCAAGTTTATTAAAATAATAAAGAACAAATCTTATAAATAAAAAAGTTGAATGAGAATGAAATTGAAAAAAAATATAATTTCATAAATTATCTCAAATAAAATAAATAATAATCGAAGTAATAGAGATCAAATCTAAAAAATTAAAAAAAAAATGAAAGACGAAGAAATTAAAATAATAATAATTAACATTTCATAAATTATTTCAAATAAAATAAGTAACAATCAAAAGAATGGGGACCAAATTTGATAGATAAAAAATTTCAATAAAAAAATGATAAAGAAAAAGAAAATAGCAATTATAAAAATAAGGATCAGAGTTAATATAAAAATAAAATTTTAAGAGATGAAATTAAAAAATAAATATTCAAAACAAAATATATATAGTAATCAAAAGTTTGAAGATCAAATTTGATATAATCAGCAAACAATGACATTTCTAAATTTTTCACAACTCCTGGAAAGTGTTTTTCCCCCAAATTTTTCAGGAAAACACTTTCCTGAAAACCAAGCCAAATTTTTCTTTTACTGGAAAGTGTTTTTCCATTGACCAACTTTTCTAATGGCAAACAAACACAAGAAAGTTTGAAAAGTGATTTTCCGGAAACCACTTTCCAGAAAACAAACACGGTTAAAGGGAAAACACTTTCCTGAAAACTAAACCAAATTTTTCTTTAACTAAAACTGGCTAGAAAGTGTTTTTCATTAACCAAAAAATATTTTTCATTGATTAGAAAGTGTTTTCCGTTAATTAAAAAATATTTTTCGTTAACCAACTTTTCTAATGACAAACAAATATAAAAAAATTTAAAAAATAATTTTTCAAAAACTACTTTTTCAAAAAACAAACATGACTAAAGGTGATTTTGTTTTGCTAAAGAGAATGATTTCTCCGCAAAGAAGAATATATCATGAAAATATAAAATGTTGGACGAATAAGGCTCAGCATGTCCATCACGAAGGTGAACTTATTACAAGCCGGCCCATGGTGAAGGAATCGACATTTTAATTCCAATACTATTTTTGTAATAATAATAAAGAATCAAAATAAAATTTAGGAAAAATTAATGTAAACCTCCTAAGGTTTAAGTAATATTTTTCCTTCTATATTTAAAAAAAAATATTAATTTTTTACATACTACTATTTATAAAATTGATAACACTCAATTAACGAAAATTTTCTGAATTATTATATGTTTTCCATATAATTGATTTATTATTCAAAGTGCCCTTATCATATATGTATCTGATCCTCTTACTGTATATATATATTTTTTGTCCTTTTAATCAAGATCCAAGTCTTATAAATTTGAACCTGCAATTCCTAAATTTTCTTTCAAATAGAATTTCATAAAGAATGAAATTAGTTTTATTTGCAAGAATATTTACCCAAAGTGCCTTTATAAGTGGAAGAAGAAAATAGAAAAACAAATTCAAATTAGCTCAGAAAATATAAAAAAACACAATAGAATAGGATATAATTCAACCTTAATCCCATATTTCTTTTATACATATATTATCGATCTATGATTCAACAAAGAATGTCTAGTGACTATAAAAGGCGTCATAAGAGTACCAATAGAACCAGCTCAGCCGCATCTTCTTCCCCACCACCAAACCTAGCCATTTTCTCCACCGTCAAAATCACCATCTAAGCTGTGACAAAACTGAGACTAACACAACCCAACCATCAAATCTAGTATAGCATATAGGCCTTCGTTTCCACCACCATAGCAGAAAAATCAACAAACTCAAACCACTAGTAACCCTTCACAATAACCACCATTCTTCAGCCATCAATAGCCACTATCCAAACCCGAACTAGCTAGTCCATCTCCTCGCCACCAACCAGATGTGCACATACAACCACAACGCCTGATTTTATTTATAGCATATTTAATTAGGGATTTACTTTTTCCCTAGGCTCCTTTTTTTTTATATAGAAATTTGTTAATTATTTACGGTTTTTATTTATTTATTGATGGGTTCATTTTGCTGTGATTGTGTGTAATAAAACACGGATTTGTATGCTAATAGATAATTATAGTGTTTGATTTTTATTTCCTATTTCTAGTACGAAATTGACGATAAATTTAATTATAACGTGGAGATTTTATGTAAATTTTGATAGATTTTGAGAGAGAGGAGGAGATGAGATTTTAATTGAAGAGAGAGAAAATAAGAATTATATTTTTGAGATATAGGTTGTGAATATATAGGGGCAATATTTTTATCTTTTAATCAAAGTAATTTTTTAAATGTAAGGAGGAAAGTGTTATCAGGTTAAAATAAAATAATTAAAGATTAATAAATAATCTTAGAAATATTGATGGCAATACAAATAATAAAGGTGATTGTTGTAATATTAGTAAAGATGGTTGAGAAGGAAAAGTAGATTGTAAGATAGTGATAATATTACAGTAATAACGATAATATATTTTAAAATATATGTCATCATTATAGAAGGTGGTGGGAAAATGATGGTAGAATTTGATACAATAATATTATATGGTTGAGAAGGAGAAGTAGATTGTGAGATAGTGATAATATTACAGTAATAACAATAATATATTTTAAAATATATGTAATCATTATAGAAGGTGGTGGGAAAATGATGGTAAAATTTGATACAATAATATTATATGGTTGAGAAGGAGATGTAGATTGTGAGATAGTGATAATATTACAGTAATAATAATAATATATTTTAAAAGTTATGTCACCATTATAGGAGGTGGTGGGAAAATGATGGTAGAATATGATATAATAATAATAATAATAATAATAATATTTATATATAAAAAAAAAATTAATGTTTTAACCATCATGGTGATGGTAGTGTAGTAAGGGGGTAATAATGGTAAAAATAGTTAATATGTAATAAATAAATAAAAATATATCATTTTAAAAAATAAACTAATTCATATTCTTGTTTTTATTTTTATCTTTTCTCACGAGAAAAATCCATATTTAATTTTTTTGATGACTTTTTATTTTCATTTTCCTTTTCCTTTTTACTTTATTTTTTTTGAACCAGGTCCTAAATTAAGATATATACTAAAAATGGAATCCAATAAACATGTGTACCTACTAGCTAAGATGGTGATATTATTTATTTTTATGTTTTAAAAGTATTTTAATTTTTTTTTGTCTTTGTTTAAAATTAATATTTGTTTAATCTTTTCATATTTATTTTGATATATTATATCAAAAATAAATTTTTAAAATTAAAATAGTATTATTTTAATATATTTTTAAATAAAAATATATTTTAAAATATAATTACAACCACACTAAAACCCCCCTCTCTTATAAAAGCGCCTCATTTGCAAGGATATGAGATCATTTCATAACGTATGAAAAAAGCAAAAGAGTTGATAAATTGATTAAGCATACTAGGCACTAAAATATTCCTGGGGCGGCTGATTATGACGTACCCCTTTGGCATTGCAGTTAATATTATAAGTTTTCTCACTCCAATGCATTGAATCCGTGTAAAATCTACTGCTGCTTCGGTTACAAGCATGTACATACCTTCTTTCTGGGTTCGAATGTTGATGTCCCGAGCGTGTGATTCTATTCTTCTTTCTTTCTTTTATGCCCAGCAATTGCTCTCTCTCTATCTTAATCGAGGTGACATTCTTGATCACCAGCCAAGAAATGATCACCAGAATTCTGAAACTGTTGGTCCTGTAGTGTAATTTAGATGGGAGGCCTGTTTTTCAAAGCCAATGAGTAGACCAGCACATAGAACTTTAATATTTACTCTGAATTAAAGATTAAAAAAAAAAAAAGCTTCAGTGTTTCTAAATAAGGATGGCCCCATAACCTAATAGCTTAGGCTATTTGACAATCACTGTATTCAAGATCCATACTGTTGCAAGCATATGAGCATATGATATGCAGTTTCCTCTCACAATTAGTTTGGAGGAACCTTTCTATACAGAAACTTTATAACAGTTCGAAAAGTTTGCAGCAGAACGCTCTCTATACAGAAGCCTTCAGTTCAATAATTAAAAAGCTAGCATCTGGCTCGTGGAGTTACTTCTTTGTGTATTCAATAGTGCTGGTAAATAATCAAGAGATAAAGAATGCTTTAATGTGGCCTCCGAGTGGTAAGATTTGAGACGAAAAGGAATGCCTGGAAAGGACCTTCAAACTAGGAATCTCAACGGGAACATGATTTTTTAAAGTAATTGAATGAAATAAAATGAAAGTTGGAGCATTTTAAGGGAAAATAACACGTCATTAGATAATAGAAAAATTAATAGAAGGACAAAAGCGGTGCAAAGTTGGTGTAATAATATAGCAACTATCTCCAAATAATGCTTGAACAAAAACAAATGTGTAATGTAATGTAAGAAATGATTCAGTCCGCATCTGGGGATAAGAAATGGCCAGTATAGGTGTTTCAACAATTTTTAGATCTAAGACAAACTTTTATGTTTGGTAACTTGTAATGTAATGTAATCAAATGTGTAATGTAATGAGATGATTATTGTCCCGATATTTTATTTTTATTTACAAATTTCCTTATTTAATTTTTTTTTGTTCCTTGTATTCCATATATAAGATGCAGCAAAGCGAGAGCAATATAAAACTCAGCAGATTCTCCTGCCAGCTTTCAAATCCCTTAATTCCGTCTCTCATGTAATTGATCATGAACTACTGGAAGGCTTTCCAATAAAATATGTAGGGCACACAAGGCGTACACAGATAAATCCTAGCAAATGATTAGGACATGCATGCACACAAGTCAACAGAGAAGCCTTAAAATACACAAATCCACATCTTTCTTAGTGTTCAAATTCTATTATCCTCCAAAACTTTAGCTGTTCAGTGGATTAAAGCACAAGTTTCCCAGTGGATTAGAATCACATCAATGTAATGGGATTAGGATACGTTAGCTGTTAATTAACAGATTATGCGTGACCTTTTTTTATATATTTCTTAACATTTTCCAATCATCCTCCCTTTCTTTTGTTTGTGTTAAATTAGCTAGCTTTTTTTTGTTATGTAAATGACAACATGGCTATACAAAGTGATCATCGGGCAACATCTGAAGGAATCCTAGAGAATGTTTGGGCAAGCTACATTGGAGAACATAAAGGAGACAAAGTAGAAAGCAATGACGACCAAGAAGAGTTTAAATCATCGCAGGAATTGCCTAGTCTTGATAGTAGAGATGGGTCAATGGAGGTTCTAGAAAGGCTACCAAGTCTAGGCAGATGGATATCGATGGGTACTGAGTCCTGGGAGGGACTTCTTGATGGAATCATTCCTGAAATTAACTATAAAGAACTTACTTCCAATGATAGAGCAGAAAACAAAGGCCCCAGCAGCCTAAGCTCCGAAGAGAATACTGTGAAAACAGAGAAAGTGACCACCAGACACTACCGGGGAGTAAGGAGGCGGCCTTGGGGCAAGTATGCAGCAGAGATAAGGGACTCTTCGAGAAAAGGAGCTCGAGTTTGGCTCGGAACTTTTAAAACAGCTGAGGAAGCAGCTTTGGCTTATGATAAGGCTGCTTTGAGAATTAGAGGCCCCAAGACATACCTCAACTTCCCACTTGAAGCAGTAGCCAAGGCAATGGTCATTGACTGCTCCAAAAATGACTACAGTGTTTCATCTACCACAACTTCACAAGGGTATGACACGTCTTGCACAATTCTGGGAAGCGGTGACAAAGTTTCAGTGATCCCTGGAAGAAGGGTATCAAGAGATTGGGAAGTGAACAATGATTTAATCATTATGGAACAACCTGGACTTCATAGAATGGCTTGCGTAGAAGAATTGTCTGTGGATGATTTCGACGTGGTAGAATTTCAGGACCTGGGGAGTGACTACCTGGACAGTTTGTTTTCCTCTTTCTAGATGTATAACATAGCCATTTCTTTTGTTTTATTAAATCTCGACAGAATTCTTAGATATGGAATATGTGGCATCGCATTCTTTCCCTCTTAAGTGTGTAATTAATGTCCCCGTTATACCACAACCATAGTCTTGGATTGATCCCCAGAAAGTGTAGGAATATTTAGAGGCGGCTCCTACGGGTAATTCAAGAGGTAGCTCTCATCCTTTACAAAGGTAGAGCATTTTGTTCCGTAAGGGACATGGTTCCCACACATGGCTAGGCTCAGCTTTAATATCATTTATAATGCACCCAAACTCGAGGGAGAGGTTTGGTGCTTAAATGAATAGCTTCTATGTCTACAAGTATAGCACTAATAAGGCCTCCTATCCTCATAACCCAAAAAAAAAAATATTCCTTGTTGAACATATTTAACCATACCTTTTATCTACTCAATCTCCCAATAATCCTTAGATGTGAGATGAAGGACATGACATTCTACCTTCTTGAGTTTGTCGTGTCCCCATCGCACTACAATCATAGTCCATGATCGAGCCTTGAACACTGTAGGATTCTAGAGGCGGCTCCTATGGGTTCAAGAGGTGTCTTCCACTCTGTACAAAGATGTAGCACTTTGTCTCGCATAGCTCTTAGTTGCCACAGTAAACTAGGGATGGTTTTGATACCATTTATAATGCCCTATACCTGAGGAAGGAGCTTGATGCACAAATGAACAGCTTGTTGCTTATAGGTTCATTAGTCATATATACGTTTTATCTTTTTTAATCTTCCTATAATGTGTGTGGCATGGGACATTTCGATAAACTGTGGACTTGGAAATGGATAAGAGTAAACTAAGAAAAGATAAAAATGAGTTACAGGAGGGAAAGCTGTTTTACCTGGAACACTGCTGGAACAACAGGAACTGGTACATAGTGGTGGCACATGTGCTGGACGCGCTGGCATGTTTGCCGCATGTGGGATGGCGGTGAATGTACTTCATACGCGGGCATCAAACCTGCATACAAATGCTAGAAATTTAAGCTTTCAATCCCTTTCCACTGGTTACCACTAACAGTGATTCACACTTTTCCTCATATGATCAGAGGTTTAAGCCTTTTTTCTACTTCCATTTCAAACAAGTTTTTTATGTGTTAGGTTTTTACTACTATCGTTGGTGATGTGGTTCAGGTCTGTTTGGTGTTGCTCAATGATTTGGTGGTGTGATTCAGGTGGAGGTCGGTTCAAGAAAGGTTCAAGGGTGGGTTGAACTGGCTCGGTTAGAGAGAGGACAACGATTTGGGTTGTGTTGAGTGTTTTAACAGCGTGAGGGTTTGGAAAATGGCAATGAAAAGGATGAACAGTGGATGATTAGTGATGGTGGTGGTCGCTTGATGAGAGAAGGGAAAGTATATTTGATTTGTAGATGTTTCGGATTAGCGTACGTGCTTTGTTTTGGTTGGAGGATACGGCGGTCAGTAATGGAGTGGCTAGAAAAAAAGAGAAAACAAAGAGAGAATGATGGCTGCCGGACTTTGTCAAGGTGAAAGCAGAGATAACTATTGTGATTTTTCCTCTTTGTTTTGTCTTTTTAGTTTTTTGTATTCTGAACCAGTCATTTCTTTTTAGAGAGAATGACTGGTTTTTCTTTCTTTCCTTTCTCTTTTATTTATATTTGTTTTTATCCTTTCCTTTCTTCTCTTATAATATTCTCCTTTCTTATATCTTATTTTCAGTTACTTGGGGAGAGGGTTATAATTTTAAGGTCATTTTGTTCCCTTTTTTTTATTTTTTATTTTACTCACCAATCTTTTCGTTTCATTTCATTTTTATTATTTTAATTTCTTTTTTAAAAATTTTAGTACTTTATTTTCTCTTTTCTAAAAATTTTTCACTAAAAATAAAATACATGAAGGCATCATAAAATAGTAGTAGATTGACGAAATTACACCAAAAAGATATATATTATTTTTGAAAAATTTAGATTTATTATTTCTATTAGTTTATTTTATTTTTTGAAAAGGTTTTGGAAAATGAGGGTAAAAAACTAGTTGTGACAATGTAATGATATACCATATTTGAGGATTATGAAAAGATTGAATAAGATAAAAGAAATGACTAATGGATGTATATGAAGCAAGGAATATAACATTTTGTCGATGAGGAAAAGAGGGCCAACAAGTTTTGTATTTATCAATACTCTAAAACGTGTGGAGAAAATAATGTAATTTTCTTTACATGTTTTTTTTTTATTTCATTTTTGTTTCTTTTTTTTTCATTTTACATGTTTATTTTTTTTTTTTTTCCCCAAAATTACTTCTTTTTTTGTATGTTTTGTTTTCAAAATTATCTTTACTAATTTTTTTTTAATATTAAACTGGTTGAGAATTTATATATATAGTTTTTTTCTTTAAAACATTGTGGATTCAGGATTGCTACAATATTTCCCTACATGATTTTTTTTTCTTTTTTTTCTTTTCAAAGTTATCATTGTCGATTTTATTTTTTTTCATATTAAACTGGTTAAGAATTTAGCTTCATAGTTTATATATATATATATAACACTGTTGATTTCTATAGTATTTTCCCCCATATGGTTTTTGCTTTGTTGCAGCATTTCTCCACATGTTTTTTTTTTTCCAAAATTTTCTTCTTTTTTTGTGTTTTTTTAGAATTTTTTTTTGTCAATTTTATTTTTTTAATATTGAACTGGTTGAACATTTATTTTTATAGTTCTTTTCTTTAAAACATTGTAGATTACTATAATGTTTCTCCACATGATTTTTTTTAATGATTTTTTTTTTCAGAATTGTCTTTGTCGATTTTTTTTTTCATATTGAACCGATTAAGAATTTAGCTTTGTAGTTCTTTAAAACACTATGAATTGCTACAGTGTTTCCTCATATGATTTTTGCCTCACTACAATGTTTCCCTATATATTTTTTTTTATCGAATTTTTTTCAAATTTTTTTTGTTGAATTTTTTTTTTCATACTGAGCTGGTTGAAAATTTAGTTTTGCAATTTTTTTCTTTAAAACACTGTTGATTGCTATAATATTTCCTCACGTGATTTTTTTTAAATTATCTTTATTGATTTTATTGTTTTTGATATTGAGCTGGTTGAAAATTACAACTGTAGATTTTTTCATGAAACACTATAGATTGCTATAGTGTTTCCCTATATGTTTTTTTTCTTTTGTTTTTTTTTTGTTGTGATATTTTTTAAAATTATCTTTGTTGATTTTATTTTTTAAATATTGAGTTGGTTGAGAATTACAACTGTATATTTCCTCACAAAACATTATAGATTGCTACAGTATTTTTCTAAATAATTTTTCTTCCTTTTTTTATGATTTTTTTCAAAAATATTTTTGTCGATTTTATTTTTTTAGTATTAAGTTGATTGAGAACTTAATTTTATAGTTTAATTTTTTCTTGAAAACATTATAAATTCCAATAATCTTTTTCCATATGTTTTTTGTTATTTAAGTTTTTTTATAAATCCATAATAACATATAAGTATGTCACAAATCTATAACAGTGCCCAAGCATGGCATCTAGCAGAGACTAGAAGTTGTAGAGTCGTACACCAACAACAAATTAAGCTGAAGGCCTCCTCTGTCAAATTTAAGATAAAAACTTTTGTACACTTTCTTGGAGAATTGATTTTGAGTGAAATCAGATGTGACACGACATATAAAAATAGAACAGGGTATATTGCCCTCAAAACCCTAAAAAAAATAGTTAAAATTGTTGAAGATAACTTACAGGTTTGAAATCTGAGATATAAAATTTGTTCTCGATGACCAGGGGCCTAACATGAAATATAAATAGCATAAATTTTGGAATTAATACTAAAATAAAAAAGGATATATAGATGCAAAGCTATAATTTCCAATTAAGAGCAATACGGTCTCGATCTAGGGGTTTGGATCACTAAAAGGTCTGGAAGTAGAACTTCGAAATGGATCCTAACTTCGATAAGGCCTATGATGGCTTTATAGTCATTGCCACACTTTAGGCCACTGAATCAGCTTTTTAAATTGATAAGATTTTCACAGACCAGATACTTTGGATCTAAAGTTATCGATAAAGCAACAGTTTAAGTTTGCACTTCGAAGTTGTCTCCTCGAAGTTTCGTCTATCGATCTGCTCCCTAAACTCTCTAGCTAGCGTCCCATTTCAAAATGTTAGCTCCTAGCGAGGGTGTTTGGAAGTGTGGTAACGATTGTTTTTTAAATAGTTTTTTGTGTCGAAAAATATGCTAATTATTTTTTTTTAGTTTTTTAAAATCATTTTTGATATCAGCACATCAAAACGATCCAAAAATACAAATCACACTTAATTTTAACAAAAATAAAAATTGAAATTTTTTGAAAAACAGATTCAACTGCAGTACCAAACACAGACAAGTTACTCGTCAATATTCCATCCCTCGAGGTAAACTTTAAGGACTGGAGGATTGGTTCTTAAAGCTCGGGAACTAAAGTATAATGCCATGGTAATTGTGGAGACAAAAAAAATATTATATCCCCATTAATTACACGTGACCTCTTCAAGGCTTATTGGGTGCGGGTGGCAGCTGGAAGGCTTACAGGCCAAAAGAAGTCAAATAAGGGAAACAAAATGAAACACTCATACGCTGACGGTGACGTCTTGATTCTGATCTTTAATCTAAATTGGAGGGCTGGTGGGAAATAGTATTGAGGGAAGATTCAAATTCGATTTCGATAATTGATTATAGCAATTTTGGTCAAATTTGATCTCTACAATTAGCCGACCAATTCTTGAACCATTTTGACGTGAACCTAATAAATTTGCAAGCATGGAATTTAAGAAATCGGGATGTTTTATAGATGACTATTCAAAACCTTAAAAGTTCAATGTCCCAATATACTATATATATACCATGCACATGATATTGGAATATTGAATTGAACCAGTCAATGGCATGCCCCTGTATGAATATGATAAAAGAAAGGGAAAAAAACAAACAAATTCTTGCACCAGCAAGACTTTTGCCACCAACGCTGGTCTCTTGGACCACCCTCAGCACCTCCATTTACGCCACCAAATCATGTGCCCACCTCAGTCACCACATCCCATATCCCAATTACATAAGAAATGCATGCTTTTTTGACAAATCCAATATCAATTCGATAATTTGTTTCGGTGATTTTATGTATCAAAGTCCTGCACAGTTATGTGAGGGAGAATAGATAGATTACGTTATTGTTATTGTTTGTGTTTGTTTTTGCCATTAGAAAAAAATTTTATGAAAGGTTTTTTATGAAAAAATTAATTTTTTTAATGTTTTTAAATATTTTAATATGTTAATATTAAAAATAAAATTTTAAAAATATTATTTCGATATGTTTTTAAATAAAAATTATATAAAATAATACATGACGTAAGGGATTTTATATTAGACTTGCTAAACACAAATGACATTAATTAATAATTCTTGGATCCAATGACATTTTCGGCGGTCATCCACGTTAATTAACATTTGAACCACAGGATTTTAGGATTTTTATACACTGCGTATGAACTTCAATTTTTAATCACAGCTTTAAATCTTAGGACAGGTTGAATTAATTTAGTTCCCTATAACTCTTATTTGCTCCTGGCCTTTCTGGCACTTTTCTTATTACGAAATAACACTCTAAAGATGCAATTATATTTGTGCATTGATGCACTCTAAAACCATACAAACTGGCATCTTCTTATATACAAACCCAAAAAACAATAAAAAAAAAAAAAAAAAACAAGACAAAAAAGAAAGAAAGAAAGAAGAACGATTCAAAACGTTCCAGGTAGAGATTTCCCTCGCTATCTCAACAAAATTAAGCAAAAGCGAGTAATTAATTCTCGAGGTTATCCGACCCCTGACGGCGTGACTCCCCACTCGTGCTGCTCTCCGATTCAGATTGTGATGTTGCAATAGTTATTGTGCTAGAGCTACCACATGAATCCATAGCTTTTTTACCTGACGTCCTTGTTGAACTAAAAATTGGCTGACAGTTTTGAGTTGATATAGCAGCCACCACTTCAGCCGGAAAATTAAGGAGGGCCTTAGAGCCACGCATGTTAAAAGCAGCCCTATCATAAGCCAGGGCAGCCGCCTCCGCCGTTTCGAATGTGCCTAGCCATATACGAGCCCCGTGTCTTGTGGAGTCACGAATTTCTGCGGCATATTTGCCCCATGGCCGACGCCTCACGCCCCGGTAATGCTTCTTTGCTATGACTGTCCTCGCTGGTTGGAGCATGCCTGAGGCGTTGATTTGGCTTCTCGGAAGTATATTATATGTACTGCTGTTCGGGGCACCGGCCTCGTTGATCATCTGATATATGACCATGTCTTGTGAGTCATTCTCATTAAGGGGGAGCTCATGGCTCTGGGAGCTTAATACCATGGTTCGCTTATTGCTCGGAAGGGGATTTGGCTGCAGTTGATTTCGTGGGATTTTGGGGTTTCGGGAAGAAGCTTGAAGAGTGGAAAACGGGGCTCTAGACTTGTATTTAAACTTCGATAGGTTGTGTGGGGTCTTCCGAACTTTTATTACTCAGGAAAGTTCACGGAACCACCCGAACAGTTCTTGGATAGGTTTTTACAGTGTTTTAATAGTTTATTTGGTTGAAAAATTATTAAATTAATATTTATTTTTAATGTTTTTATATTTTTAATGTACTAATTATATCTTTCTACTGTTATTTTACAATGAGAACAGGCACATGATTACCATTGGATGGTGTTCATGTCGTCCTTTCATCGTGACATACGATTGTAGCACGTCGTTATTGACTTTGTACAA
The DNA here is from genome assembly GCF_005239225.2 of Populus alba. NCBI lineage: Eukaryota > Viridiplantae > Streptophyta > Magnoliopsida > Malpighiales > Salicaceae > Populus > Populus alba. The sequence goes on along the minus strand of NC_133294.1, from coordinate 5,618,577 downwards.
CATTATTGCCTTACAGTTCATTAAATTTTATGAAAACAAATCTAATTTTATTATTTGAAAAAAAAATAGAATGAAAGTTAAAATTAAAGAAAAAAAAAGTGATTTTTTTAATAAAAAATGTCAGCACCTTTTAAGTTAATTTGTCCATTAGATTTTTTCAAATTTCCTTTCTAGCACATCATATAATTTTATTTGCATTTTATAGTGGGAGTTTGAGAAAGAGAGAGAATCATAAAAAACAAATGAAGGATGAAAGAGAGATTGGTTGGTTGAATTTTATTGAAAATAATGGTTAGGTTTAGCATCAATATGTTTTTCTTGATGATAAAAGTGTTATTAAAATGTTTTTGATTATCAAAGTGTTTTCGAGCATTTATATTAATGAAAAGTTTAGATAAAAAGAGATTTTTTTTTAAAAATTAATTTTATGTTTTTAATCCATTTTGTATTTTTTTTTTTTTTTTTGAAGTTGATGAATTAGTTTTTTGAGATCATAAGGATTTTCTCTAAGTGTTTTTAAATAAAAATATGTTAAAATTAAGTTTTTAAATCAAATAATATCTGAAAAGTCTTCCAATACTCTTTAGATGTCAGAAATTAAGTTTGCATATGACAAGTTATTTATCTCTATAGATAAAACATCATTCTCCTTCGTAGATGATGCATTAGCTTTCTTGTTTAGAGAAGAAAAAAATAGCTTAAGTGCTAGTCTGGGTTGGCAAACCCTCGTGTTTGGTCTATTTTTTTTTTAAAAAAAATAAATATAATTAATTTGTTAAAATTAATGAATATTAAATATATTATATATTTTCTTAAAAAGTATTAAGTTGAGTAATATATTTTTGATATTATTTTATCAAATTTCATTTCATTTTTACTTTGTTTTTGAATAAAATAATAGAAATATATGTTGTAATATTAGCAAGTGTTTTTTACAATCCATTGTAATTATTTTTTAAATTTAATTTGGTTGTTTAATTACGATTGTGTATATTTTATCATGTAATTCAATAAAAAAAATATTTTAAAAAAATATTAAATGTACTTGGATAGGTTTTTACAGTGTTTTAATAGTTTATTTGGTTGAAAAATTATTAAATTAATATTTATTTTTAATGTTTTTATATTTTTAATGTACTAATTATATCTTTCTACTGTTATTTTACAAGGATAAAAGCCACATGAATACCATTGGATGGTGTTCATGTCGTCCTTTTGTCGTGGCATACGATTGTAGCACGTCATTATTGACTTTGTACATCATTATTGCCTAAAAGTTCATTAAATTTTATGAAACAAATCTAATTTTATTATTTGAAAAAAAAAAGAATGAATGTCAAAATTAAAGAAAAAAAAAGTGATTTTTTTTAAATAAAAAATGTCAGCACCTTTTAAGTTAATTTTTCCTTTAGATTTTTTCAAATTTCCTTTCTAGCATATCATATAATTTTATTTGCATTTCATAGTGGGAGTTTGAGAAAGAGAGAGAGAATCATAAAAAACAAATGAAGGATGAAAAAGAGATTGATTGGTAGAATTTTATTGAAAATAATGGTTCAGTTTAGCATTAATATGTTTTTCTTGACGATAAAAGTGTTATCAACGTGTTTTCGAGTATTCATATTGCTAGAAAGTTTAGATCTAGTTGGAGAAAGATTTTTTTTTCCAAATTGATTTTATATTTTTAATCCATTTTGTATTTGTTTTTTTTTTTGTTGATGAATTAGTTTTTTGAGTTTATAAGGGTTTTTTCTAGGTGTCTTTAAATCAAAATAGGCTAAAATTAAGTTTTTGGGTCAGCTAATACCCAACTAAATTTCACAGCATTTTTTAGAGGTTAGAAATTAGATTTGCATATGACAAGTTATCTACCTTTACAGATGACACATCATTCTTCTCCGTAAATGATGTATTATCTGTCTTGTTTAGAGAAGAAAAAAAAAAGCCCAAGTGATAGCCTGGTTTGGCAAGCCCTCGTGCTTAGCCTATTTTGTTTTATTTTTCTTCAAATAAATAGAATTAATTTGTTAAAATTAATTTATATAAAATATATTATATATTTTCTTAAAAAAAACATTAAGTTAATTAATATATTTTTTATATTATTTTATAAAATTTCATTTCATTTTTACTTTGTTCTTGAATAAAACAATAGAAATGTTTGTTGTAATATTAGCAAGTGTTTTTTACAATCCATTGTAATCATTTTTTAAATTTAATTTGGTTGTTTACTACTAACATCTATTTTTTTTTATCATGTAAATAAAAAAAAAATTATTTTAAAAAAATTATTAAATCTACATCGATCCATGACCAATGTGGATTTAATAAGTTCATTTTTTTTTATTAGTGAGTCGACTTGAATTGATCTAATATGTTATTATTTTAATATTTAAAAAAACATGTTATCTTGAAATTATTTTAAGTCAAACTACGTTCTTACTTATCAATATTTAAGTTTTTAATAATTCAAATGCTGAAAGCTAAAATTGAAAAAAAAAAATTAATCTAATGTTGAAGGATTATATTGAAAAAATAATATTTAAATCTAATTTTTTTTCAAAGTAAAACAAATAGAAATAAAAAGAATAAAGACCATATTTAATTGAAAAAATAAAATAAAATTAGATGATAAGGGGTGAAATTTAAAAATAAATTCAATTTAATATATAAAAAATTAAATAAAGATAAAATTAAAAAAAATCAATTCTATAAATAATTTTATATAAAAAGATCATAATCTAAATTCAAGTGATTCTTCAAGATGAATTTATCGTTGCAAAATTTGAGTTATATTCACCACACACCAGCTAGAAATCTACTAAAATGATTCATACATAGTTCTAGAAACCACCATTTAAGCATCAATAAACGTCTCACGTGCTATCCAAACAACATAGCCAACACCCACGTGTAAACATGTGCCACACAGGTGCCTGCCACTTGTTTTATCAATATTTATTATTTATAAAAAATATCATTTCCCCCCTCAATCTACCTAATTACAACAAAAATAATATATCAACTAACCATGTTATTTAAATAATTTAAATTTCCCAACACTAGGATCATAGATTTGTGTCATTGACACCTTTATCAATGAGTATAATATTATTAACCAAATGTCTGTCATGGCTGGTGCACTAGATGCTTAATTTAATACTATGGCCTATATTTTATTTTTGTATCATGATGATATTTATGTATTCATCGTAGCACTTGTTTTATTATACACACTGGATATGCTATTGTTTCCTTGTTTTTTATGCCTTCTCCACACAAAGTCGTATGAGTCTTGTACCTTTGGATCATTGCATGATTATTTTAAGTCCAAAACAAAATTAATGGAGGAAACCCTCAACATTTTGCTGGAATTTGAGTGAAAAATCCGGAATGATTCAAAATTTTAAGCAGAATGACATTTATTTTACTTTATTCTATTTTGTTTTAGGCATGGTACAAAGTATATAGGCCATTCTAAAAGGAATATAATGGAATTGATAATGGATTTAAATAATCTTTTTATTTCTTTAGTATAATTAAGCTATAAATTTTTGGTGAATCTTGTTATTGATTAACTTAAAGTCTAGATTTTATTTTATTTTATAGTAATAAGAATAAATATTTCTAAGAGTTTAAATAATTTAAATTCTTGATAAAAAAATTACATTTTTTCAGTTAAAATTATTTTTCTTTGTGTTCATGCATTTATATATGCTTTTTTTTTCTAGAAATTGTTAATATACTTTCATACATGAGCATTAAAAAATGACAATTAGTATCACAAAAATTCTAATCTTATTTAAGACACTACCCTGAAAATGATTGAGTAGCAACAAAATTAAAGATAAAAAGTTTATCGTTTGTCATTTCTAATAACAATAGCAATGAAAAATATCAATTATATAATTATTGATGAAAATTTTTCATCGCTAATTAACAATGGAACTTCTAAAAAATAAAAATAATTAAAAAATCAATAAATATTTGTCGATGATTCAACTAGTAAAATAACACATCATTATTTTTTTATGTAACTACCGAGGGAAGTATTTCGTCATTAGTTTCTAACAAAAGTTTTGTTGGTAAATTTAAAAGTGTTATAACCAACAACAACTTTTATTTTTTCATTTTTTTCTTTCACTAAAAAAAATAACAACCCCATCTCATATTTTATCACAAATCTAGCTCTCATCCTTATAAATTCAGTCACTCCAACACTCAGTAGTGTTAGTATCACTATTTTAGTTGAATTATTTTTCTAAATATTCCTTACACAAACTAAGCAAACATACCCAATCGAGCTTTTATGTTAATAACTTCTTATACCAAAATCTGGTTCCTTACATTACCACCTAAACTAGATGAACTACCTATTCGTGATACTCGTGTGGTCCTTTAAGTGTTATTTGACATCCAAGTAAACTCCATACTAGAAGAGCTTCCTTGTACAGGTTTACTATTCAAGTAGAGCTCTTGAATATTCATCATATTAATGTTGAAAAACCAATCACTGAATGAACACTTTTGTCACTAAAAATGGATACATTGAAATAATGAGCAACACTAACCCTAGTTTGCATAATCTTCTAAGTAATTTCAACTTTAATTTCAAATTTATTCTAGTCAAGTCAATCATATAACATTTTGAATAGCTTGTTAAGAGACATATCTAATGTAAAAATTATGAACTCATTACTTCCTTCATTGTGACTTGCATTATTGTCGGTATTGATAATAATAACATCATAAAAGCATAGTATTCCAATACTATGAGATATTATGTCAAACAGCACAACAAAATCTAAGTCTAATTTATAAATACTATGAGGCTAATTAAGGTACATAATTTACCAATAAAATCCTAATGATAACATAATTGGAAAAAAAAAATGAAATTCTTTAATTTTTGCCATAAATAACAAGATTATAAATCCAATTGATGTATTTCATAACTAATTAACATATTTCATACATAATTTAACAAAATCTCTAATTTAACCTAAAAAACCCTTACCATAATCCTAATTCATAATCAACAACAACCTAAAATCATTGATTTTCTTTAAAAATAACAAAAATAACATCTTAAGTCAACATATTTTATAGCTAATTAATCTAATTAAAAAAAAAACCTTATTTTCCCAAAAAAAAAAACCCATAATTCTAAACCTTAATATCAAAATCAACAATTAGCACAAATTTTATAAAATTAATAGAGGGAAAGTGTGCAATATATCTCAAGTGTTGAACATGGGTGGTAGTTGTGATATCCAAAATTCAGTAGAGAGACGTTGGTGAGATGAGATGGTGTTGTGCTTTATAGATGGGTGTTCGCAATGAAAGAAGAGAGAGATAGCAGTGGTGCACGGTAGGTCACAACAAGAGTGGCCTATGAAAAATGCTTAGCATGAGACTCACAAGCCACGTGTGAAACTTGTGACTTATCAATTTATATTATTATTTTTTAATATTTTCTGAAGTGTAATATTTTACTATTTAGTTTACTGTGCTAAAAGCCAAAAAGAAACTATTGAATGCATGATGGTTCTCTTAGCTGGCTTGTAAATCGTAATTAAGCTTAGATTCCAGTGGTTGCATCATCGGTGACATCATCAGGATGACCAGTGAAAGGGATCACGAGGGACCCTTCTAGATGATGACTTGACAATCCTTGTGAGCTCATCGCAATCGTAAATACTATGGGTCCCTTGGATGAATCACGTGGATTTTAAGAGAAGAAAATAATAAATAAATAAAGATAATTCATGGAAGAAACACAAGACAAATTATTTGACGAAAGAAAAGATGGCTTTAATCAAAGACCAAACGTGCACGTGGTTAGAATAAAAGTAGCATATGACACCTGACTATCTATCCACCAGCAGGTACATGTACATCATTGCCTATATTTTGCTTTTAAGTAAAAATAAATAGATGGTGTTAATGTGTTTTTTTAATATTTTTTTTTAAAATAATATAAGAATTGATTTTATATAATTTGGTAAAAGATTAAAAAAGAATTTGAATAATTGATAAAAAAAATAATTTGACTAAGAAAAAATCAAAACAATATATTTTTTTAAATATTAAAATAACAGTATATTAGATTAATTTAAATCAATTTAAGTTAATTTGCTAAATCCGTTATTCAAATCATGAAACTCTGATAATTATATATAAAAAATATTAATCTTAATTCTCGATTAATGTAATGTTGAAGAATGAAAATAAAAATATATTTAACTAAAAAAATAAGTTGAGTCAACTCAAATTAACCTGTCAAACCTAGATTATAAAACTAAGATAATCCCATATAAAGTAAATCAAAATAAATTATGAAACTTAATTCTTATTCAATTCAATATTAAAGAATGAAATTAAAAAAAATACAAAAAATCACCCGAGTCAACCTGAATACAACCAAATATACAATTTAGGTCATGAGATCGGGATAACCTTATAAAACACAAACCAAAATAAATTGTGAAGCATAATTACCAATAAACTTAATGTTGAAGGATAAAATTAAAAGAAAAAAAATAACCCAGGTCAATCCGGGTTCATTTATCAAACATAGATCAAGAGGCTGAGATAACTCCATAAAAAACAAGTAAAAAAATTATAAATTCTAGTTCTCAACTAACCAAATATTGAAAAATAAAATTAAAGAAAAATACACACACACATATAAAGGATAAAAAAACCTGAGTTAACCAGGTTAAGCCACAAAACGCGCTACCTAAGTCATGAGATCATGATAATCTTATAAAAAACAAATTAAAAAAAAATTATGATACTCAATTCCCAATTAATTCAATATTGAAGGATAAAGTTAAGAAAAACATTAATTTAAAAGATGACAAGAAAATGACTCGAGTCAACACGCTAACCTATAAAACTAGTGACCCGGGTTATAAGATCAAGATAATTATATAAAAAATAAATCAAAATAAATTATAAATTACAATGCCTAATAAACCTAATATTGAAAGATAAAATTAAATAAAAAATCTTTAAAACTTTTGAGGACTAAAATAAGAAAACCTTAGTATTTTACTGTTTATTTTCACAGCAAATGACAAGAGCTTTTATATATTAATTAAGAGACAAAGGTAAGATGGAAATTATGAAAGGTTAATTATAACTTAGTCCCTGTACTTAATTGAAGTTGGTTAATTAGTACTTGTAGTATGAAAAATAATCGGAAGACCCCATGGCTAGGCCTAGCATCAAGTTATTAACCTTCCTTCGTTAAGTAGCTTTCATTCCAGAAATACCTTGTTTCCTATTTAATTCTTCTCATCTCACCTGCAATTCTTTTCTTTTTCTTATTTCACAAAACGAAAAACAAAATAAATTGAAAAAGAATTCAAGATTTTAAAAGCTAACATTATTATTATTCGTATCCAGCCTTCACTCACCGATTCACCAATCCTCCTTCGGGTGATTTTTGAGGGGTAATCCATCTCTAGTGGAGGCTGATTTTGGGAGGTTCAACTCGATCCCTTCTCTTATAATTATTAATTATTCAAGAATTGATTTTCAAGAAAGGCCATGATAAGGACTATTTTGTAAATATACAAAATATATTTTCAAAAAACTGTAGAAAAGAAAACAAAAGGAAGTTGTTAATTGCCTCTTGCCTCTTGCCTCTTGCCTCTTGCCTCTTGCTTGCTACCCTACAGAACGTTTTGATCCCACCAAACTAGCCCTTGTGTTTCTGTCGATTTGGCAAATAAAGGTCTGTAAAAAAGAATAAAAATAGTGTCAACTTTTATATTATGTTTGCAAGATTTATCCAATAAGATTAAACTTATTGAGTAAGATGACTATCAATTAAAGTTTTTGGAAATGTTTAATAAATTATTTTTTCAGAAGAAAATCTCGAAAATCTTTAATGAATAAATAAATATTTTTTAAAAATAAAATTTCCAAAAAAGCTCTATAATTTTCAAAAGAAAACAAATTAATAATGTTGGGAGGTTCACCTCGATCCCTTCTCATATATAATATTCTAATTTTAAACTGATTGGACATAATCCTATACAAGTATAGATGCAAAAAACCTAACCTAACCAAACCAAAAGAAAAGAAAAGAAAAACAAAAAGTAGAAGAAATTATGAAAGATAAATAACAACAACAACATGCACTATAGACACACACGCACACATATTGAAGAAAAGAATATGCTAACTCATTGGGTTCAGGGAGAAGGAAACACTAACCATAATCTCCTTTTCATTTCGAAGAGATCCAAGAAATTGATAATAACAAATCAAAGATGATATTGAAGAATTCTACAACAAATGAAGGCTAGGAGCTAACATTGCAAATGAGAGAGCTATTTATTGTTTGGTTTTTGAGGCATGGTCGCCCGTCGGGCCGGCTCTTCATTTTCCCATTATGTTTTGGACCTACATATATATATATATACGACCATAGAAAGGAAAATCCATTAATCCCCCAGTTGATTTTATTTTTCAAACTAATGACTTCGGCATGTGAATTGTGCAAAGGCCCAATTTTAAATTAATTTTCAAGATTCTCCATTCAAACCCCATTACTGGTTACGAACCACCAACACTAATTCCTTTATTGCCTAATTAACTACCGACAGCAAGGTTGAATGGTCTCCTCATGGGGCAAACATGTTGGATATTGATAGAAAATAAATAAAAAATATTAAATAAAAAAGGACGCAGGGATTCAATTAGTTCTTAGGACTCGGAATTTTGATTAAACTTTGTCCTATATTTGAGAAATGTAGCTAATTCAATCTATTTGGATTGCATTGCATTTAATTACAAGACCAATTATGTCAATTAACATTTGGAAAATTATTAAGAAATAAAAAAAATTATTTTTTTTAAAAAAGTTTAGGAAATGTTTGAGGAGTAAGAACATTAATATATTTTTTTGAATAAACATTTTAAAAAACAATTATAAATAATACTCAATAATTAAATATTTTAAAATGTTGAAGAAATAAAATACTAAGGAATAAAAACATTTGAAATGCACAGATAAAATTAATATAACGAATATCAGATAAAACTGTTATATTTGATAATATTAAAAAAATTTCCTTGTCAGTGATTACATGATACTTTTGAAAAAAACATTCCCAGGCATTCTCAAATATTTTAATGGTTGAGCATTTTGCAATTTTTTTAAAATTTATTTTGAAAAATAAAAATATTTAATTTCAAGAATATTATAAAAAATAATTTTTTTCCTTTTTAATGTTTTTTTATTAAACATTATATATTTAAAAGGTTTATGATTAAGTGTCTTCAATTTTTTTATTTACTAAAATTTTTGCAATTAGTTTTTTTTAAAATATTTTTTTTTTCAAGAAAACGTTTTCAATTTTTTTTTCTTGAAAAAGCTTGATTATTTTTATTTCATTGATATTTCATAAATCTTTTTTAAAAGAGTTAATTTGTTAAATTGATAAAACACAGGAGCTACTGCAAGGGTTTTTGCTTTGATATTTTTCCTTCGATATTGCTTGTCATGTTTTTTCACTCTCCCACATTGTTAGCTCCTCTATAAGTTTATAATTATTGTTATTTTATATTTTCTATTTTAAAAATTAAAAATACAACAACGGACAAAAAATAACATTCACATCGAATTAATCACCTGAAATTATCTTAAAAAGCAACTTAGTCTTATAAAATTTATAATTATATATATTAAATATCTATTAAAATCTTTTAGACTTTCATGATTCTTTAATTTACTCTTTTAGTTTTTCATGAAACTTGGTTTCTAGTATTTAATAAGCCATGCAAAAGAAAGCAATCGACTTTTTTTCTTCTTTTTGATAAGCTAAAGAATAAAAATTTCTACTAGTATTTGTTTCTAGATTGCAGAAACCGTACTGAGATGAAAAGTAAAAAAATTTCAAAGCATGCTTGTAATGTTCTTAATACACACACACAAGGACGGAGGCATGCATGTGCTAAGATGGGTTCTAGTCTAAGTCAATATATTTTTACTAGTTTTATATATAAAAAATTTGTAATTCTTAATTAAGATATCAAAAAATTCTGAAAATTTACATGGAGCCTTTTAATATGATATTTTAGCTTAGGTTAAAATTTCAGAATTTTTGGAGAAATTCAAAAATTTAATAAAAAATCACAATTTGACCAGTTTTACGTTATTGAGTGTAATTTTTAATCCGACCATTAGATTGAGCTGAAATTTTACAAGGAATCTTAAAATATATTGAATAAAATCTCGTTAAAATTTTTAGGATGAATAGAGTTTGGTAATGCTAAAAAAAAAAAAACGTCAAATAAAAGCAAAACGACTTCATTAAGGGTAAAATGATTATTTGTCCATTAAAAAATAAAACAAATTAGTTCTTTCTTCCTTTTATATGTTGTTGACTGGGCAGAAGCAGAATAGAAAAAAAAAAAAGAAAAAGAGAGAGAGAAAGAGAGAAAAGTAAGGGAAAAACATAAAAAAATCCAAGGAAAAAAAAGAGAGAAAATAACCTTGTAAACTTACAAAGTTCAACTTATAAAATATTAATCTAAGGAAGAATCAAGTGAAGGAAGGAAGAATTGAGAGAGGGAAAAAAATTAATTACTTTATTTTTTAGTTGACATGAGATTGTTATTTTATCCCGATTGAAGGGGTTGTTATAATATCGATTCAGATTCGATTATAAATGAATTATATTTCATAAAATATCGAAGAATATAACTTTAATATTGAATTTATTTTTACTTTCACTTTAATTTTATATACTTTCAAATTTATTTTTTAATATTTTGGGTAGTGTATTTGAATTAAAACTTTACTGTTAATTTAAAAATTCAAGTACATGAATTAATAATTTATTTTTTAAAAAAATTATATATTTATTTAATAATCTAGGGTAGCAGGAAAAATTTCTGGCTTCACAAGCGCGCACACTAATTTATAGGACTTATCAAAAAATCGTGTAGAATATTTTATAAGCAATTAAATATGAAAAAAAAGGTAATTGTTTTATGTACCTGAGTGCTTTGGGTTGGGCTTTGTAGTTGTTGAAAATTAAAAATATCCTCTAATTAAGAAGCCTGATCTCGAAGATCATTTTACATTATTTTGATTATCTACATGATAAGGTGCCTGAAGAACATTTGTCCCTCTGACCCTACTTGGATCTGGTGCAACATTCGCTGATCTATGAGAATCCACTCCCTCGCCTAACATTTGTTGTGCATGAACAACAGTAGCTGATTCTCCTGTCTTTCTGAATCAACTAGTCTCTTCAGACACCCAAGAGGCCCATTAATGCTGTCTTTGCTCCAACATGATGCTTCCCATATCATGGACTCAGCTGCCTTTGCTATGTCTTGAACTTCAAGGCTTTTGAACATCCTTTCCATGTTTTTTTTTTTTTTTTTATTCGAGAAAAACTCCACTTTTAAAAACACATTTTTTATGAGTCCTAAGTGAGTAAATAAAACCTCAATGTCTTAGGTTTTTACAAGAGGTGCACGTTCTACTCGAATTTGAGATCTGTTGTAGATTTCAAGTTCTTTTGTCACCACGCTACGCCTCTTGAAGACATCCTTTCCATGTTGCTTACCCCAAAAACCCTTCTAGCAGATTCAAATTCTTCCTGTTTCCTTAATGGGAAGTATGGACGCAAAATACAATCATTGGGGCAACGTCTTCTTTGATGCCTGCATGATGCACACTTGCTTGCACTATCACTACTGTTGCCTTCGATAATGCCTCCAGCGGACATTGTTGAGCAGATATTTTTCGGGGGAAAAAAAAAAAACAAGCAAAACGCAATTTGAAAACCCCTATTTGAGATTGATAGATAAGAGTGTAATACATGGTAAAGAGCTAGCTAGAAGAAGGATATACAGGAGCCCTTATGTTAATCGCATGTGAATTAAAACAAAATTGAGAAGTAAGACTCCATTAATCTTCAGGAAGATTTACAGGAATTCGATGAAGAGCGATTTTATGCCGATAGAGTCTTGTAAGTCAAATCTTGTATTCTTAGATTTTGCTTTAAGAGGGTTTGGAGTTCAAGTTTAAAGTAAAACCAATGTTTTAGCACAAGGTTTCCTTGTGGCGGTTCAAATTAATTCTATTAGCCTTGTTGGTGTCCAAATCCCAATCCATGTGGGATTTCTAGTCCAATTTTAAGTCTGGTGTTAAAATATTAGTTAGTTTAAGATTCCTAATTTGCTTTAAAGCCATTATATATTATTAACTATAAAGGGTTGATTCAAAGATTTTTGCCTCCTTTTTTTTTTTTTTTTGAGCCTTTTGAATTTAAACTTTGAGATTACCATACAAAAAATATATTAAATTATTTCAAATGAACCAAAGAAATTAATTTGACGGCTTACACGTTAAGATCATTGGATGAGAATTTGTAGTTCCACATGAAAGAGTGATAGTCATAATAATTAAGTGATTCATTAGTGCTTAATGTTAAGAAATCTTTAATATGGTTTAAGTAATCTGTATAAATGTGAATAATTTTCGTCATATCTTATGCCAATGTGGTGTAGTTATGGTGGAATTATGATACGTGTAGTCTAATCTGAAAATATGGTTGTGTTTTTTTTTTTCAAAATGTTTATATTTATAAATATATTAAAATAATATATATTTTTTAAAAAATTATTTTTGATATTAGTGTATCAAAATAATCTAAAAAAATAAAAAAATATTAATTTAAAGTAAAGAAAAAAAATTATAATTTTTTAAAAGCGTTTTTAAAACATAAAAACAAATAGGACCTTAGAATTAGTCACGGTATAATTTTTTAAAAGCTTAGCTTCTTCCTCTTTATCATTTCATTTTTCTTTATATGTTCCAGTTTTGATCTTTTATTACATGATAACATGAGCACAAATGGTCACGGATAATTTTTTTTAAACAAAATTTTTTTAAACCACTGGATTTTCATGGAATATCACTTAGGATTGGTTGAATATCAATTCTATTTTAGTTTCTATCGGTAATATGTTTTTTGAATTTATTCTTTTTTTTCATGATTGAATACTGTTATTCCATTTATTTAATTCAAAGATTCAATTAAAAAAACATTTTGTTGTAATCAAAAGAAATTTTGTTGTAATCCTTGTCCAACATCTCCATAGTTGTCCAAAAGATCTCACAACTTAATTTAACAATTAGATTCCCTTTGCTTGTACTAGTTTTTTTTTTTTTTTTATTTACGTGGGTGTTCGGGCCAGCTTGCGCGCATCACGACTAATCCCACGGCTCACTGGACATCCTACAAACCCAGTGAGCATGTAAAGCATCGCGGGGGTGACAGACATACACGCTGAGACTTGAACCCAGGATGCAGAGGCAAAGAAACTCCTTGCTACCGCTGGGCTACAAGTCTTGGTGTTGCTTGTACTAGTTTTGAGTTGATTGTTCGATGTATATGCAGAAGGTCCCTGAAGAGATCATTCCTAGTCCATTTATTGACCGGTATGTAACAACCCGCTCTCATTGTAAAGGTAGTTTCAGTAGTTCACCAACAGTTGACAGGTTCAAGACCAAAACCTTTGAGCCCCAGCCCTCTGAGCTATTTCTTATACCAGGGTTACAAACACATTTTGCCAACCTTTTATGTCTACATTGGTCCATCTATTAGAGGCTGCTCATCTTTGAGACTTGATGCGGTTATAAGTATGACCGACATAAAAGACACCCTAACCTTTAAAATTTCAAGGGATGTCGGGAGTACACTAAAATTTCATAAAAAATATGAAAAATATTCAAGGAATTTAAATAGCTATTAAGGCCCCGTTTGTTTGCAGGAAAGTGAATTCCTTTTGGAAAATGAATTCCGGGGAAAGTAAATAAAGTGAATTCCGGGAAAGTATTTTCCGATGGGTTTTACCTCAATCAAAAAGTGGTACATCATGATGTAAGAAAAAAAAAAAAATATAATATATGTAAACCCTTTTTTAGGAGAGAAAAAAATAAAAAAAATTATATTGAAATTTTACTATGAGAGAATATAGATAAAATCAATGAAATTTAGTGTAAATTGTATTAGTAGCTAAGAGGTTTATTTAAAAGAACCAAGAAAGCTTTGCCTAGTGGAAAAACTATAAATTTCTAGTTGGTTGGTTGCTATGGGAGGGAAAATGAAGCTTTCTTCTTCTCATTTTCTTGTTTTCCCCAAAATAAGGGTTTTATGTTGTCATAAGAATAATTGTTAGGGGATAAACACTTTAAATAAGATTTGAGAGAGATTAAGGTTAGATAAAGTGATACATTATAAGATTGAATTAAAAAAATAAATATTTAACCGTTGGAATGAGAACTTTACCTAGTTGTTGGGAGATTAGGATTAAAGTTATGAATTTTACTTAGTCATCGAGAGATCAAAACTCGAGTCATAGATTTTTACTTAGTTGTTATAAGATCAAGACTAAGGTTATGGATTGTCCTTAGTTAGCTGCATGAAGGTTGGCCAAAGTGATTATTATGGGATTATTTGATAAAAGGTTTTATAAACATGATTATGCTAAAGTTAGTTATATAAATAGTGATCTATTTTAAATAAAAAATCAAGTGAAGGATTTTTGAAAATATATGTGAGAAATTGTAAGGTAGTTGTTGAGGAGTCTCCTTATAGATAGTGTTTTTGATCTTTTGAGGGTTTTGAATTATAAAAACCTCATTATATTTTGTTCTTAACTAGATTAGTTGATAACAAAGCCCAACGATTCTTGATTATTGTTGTTATATGTATTCAAATCACCATGGTTAGAAGACATATATCAAAGCTCAATGATTCCTTATTGTTAATTGTTTTATGTTATTGAATAATCATGAATGAAAGAGTTTGTAGAACAAAACATACTTATATAGGTGAAAATGAGAAAATTCTCTCTAAAAAAAAAGACATCCAAAAACTAGTATGTTATTTTTACTACGTTAAATATTGTTATTGCAAAATCATGTTAGTACAACCAATGACGAGGTAGCCTAAGCAAAGGTAAGGATTGTTTTTAACTGATTTCTAAACTCGAGGACAAGTTTCTTCTAATCCAGGAGGATTAATGCATGAGTTATTTTTGAAAAATAAATATATTTTTTAGTTAATTTGATTTGATTTGATTTTAGTTTTTTTTTTTTTTTTATTTTTCTTATTCAGCACAATTAGGAGTTTCTAGTTTTTTCTATATAAAATTGGAGACAATATAATATAAAATTAAGTACTTTTAAAATTTCTTAATATTTAAGGGTTTTCACTTATAAATTAAAATGAACTCCATTATTTTTCGTTACCGGATGCGTCGTATTCAGGGGCGACAGGGAAACATAAATCTAGCTTTGAATTTGAGTAAGCTACTTTATTCGGAGTAGTGTGTCTTTGGTGTGTGATTCTTCGCTGGGCCAACTGGACCAGGAATGAATTAAGTTTGAGGTCCCCTGTTTTTGAGCGATGCTTGCTGGAATTGCTACTGGCTTTAGCCCTTTGTGAATTAATGCAATACTACCTTTCTCAATGGAATTAACTCATGGCATTTTCCTTTAGTCATTAACACCTCGCCCACTTTTTCAAGCAAGAAATACAGTGAATGCTTGAAGCATTGAGTTTTATGGTTAACAGAGGCGATGATTATGAAAAGAAGCTTTCCATTTATCAAGAAAGATTAATAGCCTGTTTGGAATTGTGATAGTGATTGCAATTTAAAATATTTTTTACTTATAAATATATTAAAATAAAGTTTTTATTTATTTAAAAAAATCATTTCTAATATTAATAAATCAAAACAATCTGAAAAATATATAAAAAGTTATTTTAAGTAAAAAAAAAATCAACTGGAAGTGCTAGTTTCAGGCAATATATGCACGTGCTAGATAGGTGGTTGTGAGGTTTAACCTAGGGACGTTGGCCTTCAAATGCCTATTTCTGCACTGTAGTAGCCTACATAGTAAACTCCAGAGCCCTTTATGTCTGGAGGTTTTGGCCCATCAATTGTTGTTTTCAGTTTAATAGACTCTATAACAAAGATTACAGTAGACACCGGACAGGTAACCTAAACTCTGTTTTTTCTACTTTGGACCTAAGCAGAAGACATCAGTGGGATCAGGCAAGCTAATCTGATCTAAGCTCTATGCTCAGATATGCACAGACCACCAATAATGATGGCGACAGCCATAAAACACTTATAGGTTACAACTTTTTGACCTCTTTTGGCTAACTCTTTTTTATTTCCTGTTAATTTCCATCATTGTTGCATTAGTTAATCAAGCAATTCTTTCCTTGTCGTTATCATTTGTTGCTTCCCTTCTCTTACACTTAACCAACAACCAGCACCAAACCTACTTAATTTGTTACCCACATCTTCTTAGCTCTGGCCTTGCACTTAAAGAAAAGAAAAGCTTTGCAACAATCATTTTAAATTGGATGAGTTACTGCTCTAGTGGGTGATGTTAGGCTCAGAGGTTGTACAAGCCATCCTCTCACTTTAAATATTCGTATTTAAGCTACTTCTTTTCTTATTATACATTTTGTTATATATGTGTAAGAGCAGAGAAATAGAACATATGAAGAGTAGCAGCAGCTTGGCTTAGGGATCAAGAAAATGAGTACAGCAAGATTTATCAAGTGTGTGACTGTGGGAGATGGGGCTGTAGGAAAGACATGCATGCTCATTTCCTATACTAGCAACACCTTTCCAACGGTACATTTTTTACTCTTCCCTGTGATGGATTATTTCAATATGAAGGCATGGAATTAATTCCAAAGTTATATTGTGCTCTTTTTCTTTTTTTCTGTGTAGGACTACGTTCCTACAGTGTTTGACAACTTCAGTGCTAACGTGGTGGTAGATGGTAGTACAGTGAATATTGGATTGTGGGATACCGCAGGTAAGTTCCTTGTATTTTCTTGATTGAGATGCGAATTGGATCCATATAGCCAATCTGGAGTAGTTTCTGGATAGATTTGACTTCAATTGTGTTAAGAATGCCATGGAAGTTTTCTTAAGTTGTACCTTTTGAATTCTTTGGGTGATGAATTGTGCCATTTTGCAGGGCAAGAAGACTATAACAGGCTAAGGCCACTGAGTTACAGAGGAGCTGATGTGTTTTTACTGGCCTTCTCTCTCATTAGCAAGGCCAGTTATGAGAACATCTATAAAAAGGTTATTTCCTTTCTGGTCTAAAATCTTTTTTGTTCTCATAATTGTTTTAAAAACTTTTCTCAGTTTAACACCTTCATCTAAATAGAAATTTGACTGATATCATTGTATTCATCACTAACAGTGGATACCTGAGCTAAGGCATTATGCTCCAAATGTGCCAATTGTGCTTGTAGGAACCAAGCTTGGTAAGCAATATCATCATAAACCTGAACAATCTTGGTTGGAAAACCTTCTTGTAAATGACAATTCATCTGCATATATGTTCAAAAGACAGAAGAGAATGTAAATTTGTCTTGCATCTGCGTCTGTATTTGTTGTTTCCTCGGTCACTTCTTGTTTATAACTGATCTTTCACCAATGTTTCTGTCACGTCTGATCTTATAGTTTTCCATCCACTTGCAGATTTGCGAGAAGACAAGCAATACTTAATTGATCATCCTGGAGCAGCACCAATAACAACAGCTCAGGCATGTCATCCAACTTAAGAGTTATGAAATTCCTTTAACTGTTGACTTCCTAAATATGAGATTGATGTGCAGGGTGAAGAATTGAAGAAAATGATCGGTGCTGTAATTTACATAGAATGCAGTTCCAAAACACAACAGGTAAATAGATATACTTGATATATTAAAACTCAATTCAAGAGGCGAGCATTATCTTAAATCATCTACAGCCTATCATTAAAGGAAAAAAAAAAAAAAAAAAAAACCCTCTTAAAGTGTTCAAGATTGTAATTCTTTCTTGATCCTTGCTTTTCAGAATGTGAAGACCGTGTTTGATGCTGCAATAAAGGTTGCTTTGCGGCCACCAAAACCAAAAAAGAAACCCCGCAAGCAAAGAACATGTGCTTTCCTCTAGTCCCTTTCAATTTCTTGCCATGAATTTGCTTTACTAAATTTTTCAAAGCAAGGAATACAGTCCATTTTTATTGAATTACTTATTTTATAAGCGAGTTCCCTTTGGAGCTATGTAACATCCACAGGGAGGACTTCGATGCCTAAAGTTGTAATATGAGTTTTGTACATCAGTTCAATTTTGTTCCCTTTTTTTTTTTTTTTCCCTGTAACCATTGGCTAGATTCTTCTGCATTAAGCTATAAATCCATTGCTCATGCCTTGTCATGAGAAAGGGTTGATATGATTCATATGAGAGCATCAGGTATAAACGATGATATAAGAACAATTAGTGAAACCAGCAAGGCTGCTTGTTCCCGTAGTTTTGGAGTTGGCCCTCAACCAAAGGTTCTGGTTTTGGTGGCAATAAAGCGACAATACCCAAAGAATTTTAAACCCAAGTCAAACGGCATCCGTGTTCTAACGAGATAGCAGCTCATATCCTGAGTCGGCCTGCTTGGGCAACGGTGCCAAGTCTCCAGGCTCAGGGGATGTTAGAGATTATTACCTCTCGAGTACCTTTGGCATTTTCCTTTAAGAGGGTAAATATACAGTCAATTACCTGAATCCAATGCTTATATTTAATAACAATTAAAAAGAAAAGCCAATGTGGGGTTCTGAGTTCTGGCTTATTGATCTAGCTAATTGACTTTGACTTTGATGTATTTTTAAATAAAAAAATACTTTGAAAAACAATTATTACCATACTTCCAAAACACTTTTGAATTCTAGCCATGTTTTATCCAAGTGTCTCATAGCTAGACTCGGCGTCTCTCAAAATTTGGGTATAGAAGGAATCAAATTTGAGTTCTTCTCATTGGAACACTAACCTTGAAATAAAGCACACAACACTGGTCTGAACATAATAAACCATCCTCGAAGTTCAATGCAATAAATTGGTTTATTGATCTACGACAACAAAAGAGTCTCAACTCCTCTAAATTGAATTGCCAAAGAAGATAAAAGGATAGTAAGTACAGTGCCTGGGGTTTGCTGTATTTGCTTCTATAATCAATGCGAGGAGTAGTTGCAAAAATTCTTAAATCCAATGCCTCTGACTTGGTAACATCACACTCAAAATGCCATAATACTCTCCATTAGGTATGAATTAAATTGAAAATCGATTGCTTTCAAGCAGTTTGTTCAACTCATAATAGGTATGAATATTAAGTGAAGTTTGCTGACGAATCTCGTCCCTAATGCTTTCCAAGAAATAACAAAAATGTTTCATAATTATAGAGGCCAATGCCAACTTAAGTGCTTGATGCATTATCTATTTTAGAAGTATAAATCATACTAAATGAAACATAGGGATGATTTTTTTTAATTAATTTTTACCAGATTTTCTCAGGTAAATTAGGTCATAAGAAGCAATTTTAATGTCCAACCTTCTATTAATTTTATATTTCAATGCACAACCTTCAGTTTTAAATATTTAAGTGATAAATGTTGCGCTTAATTAGTTACTTTGATCTATCATACTCTAATGTGACCATTATTTTAATGACACATAAAAAAATGATCCCATTGAGTTTAATGAGAAAAGATTTTAAAAAATATAAAAACCAACTATAAAAAATGAAATAAAATAAAAATAGATTTTGAAAATAAAATAAAATTCGTTTAGTATTATAGTAAAGATTACTTTTTAAAATATTTTTTGTTTGAAAATGCATTAAAATTATTATTTTTTTATTTTTCAAAATCTATTTTTATCATCAATATATCAAAACAATATGAAAATAAAAAAAAAATTAAAATTTGAAGCAAATAAAAAAATAAAAAAAAAAATTTTTAAACACAAAAGCAAACAAGCTTAAAATAAAACTAAAGAAGAACAATCCATTTTTAAAAGATAATTCAAGAAGTTTTCTAGTTGAAAAAAAAAGAAGTGAAACAATAAAAAAAAATCCATCTGTTGGGTTATATGCATGGGTTTGGATTAAGTTTAATAAAAAAGATAAAGAAATACAAAAAAATAACATCAAATTTATGTGAGTGTACTTTTCGTGTGCATTACGGTCAGACTTTCAAAATAACCAATTCTTGTATATTCCATATTTTCATAAAAATAAATTTCTAATAAGTGTGTTTGTTTACAAGAAAAAAGAAAGGAAAAGAAACCAAAAATATTTTCATATTTTTGGTATCCAATTAAAAAGAAATACAAAAAAATAACATCAAATTTATGTGAGTGTATCCTTCATGTGCATTACGGTCAGACTTTCAAAAGAACCAATTCTTGTATATTCCATATTTTCATAAAAATAAATTTCTATTAAGTGTGTTTGTTTACAAGAAAAAAGAAAAGAAAAGAAACCAAAAATATTTTCATATTTTTGGTATCCAATTAAAAAATACTTATCTTAGCATGAAAATTGAAAAAAAAGTTTTTATTTTGTCTTGGCATCTTAAAAAATATTCTTTTTTCTAAAAAAAAAGTTATTTGTTGCATGCATATTTGATTTTAATAACAAGTTTATTAAACCCATTAAAACTTAATCAAAATCTAAATGCCTATCAGACTGACATACCAAAGAAAGTAAAAAACTTAACCCTGATTGTTTCTCAAAATACAAAAAAAAATACATTTTGTTATTTACTTTCAATGTTTTAAGCAAATCTTATAAATAAAATTTGAGAAGTTTTAGGCATTAATTTAAAATAAAAAACTAGAACTTTAATTTAACCTATTTTATAAGTCTTTTTGTTTAGGACCACCATCGAAGGTTTTTTTCAACAAGCTAAATCTCCTTCTAAAAGGGATCGATGCCAAAAAAATTTCAAATAACCAAATCGAACTAGTCTCTTGTTTTTCGGAATGACATCAATTTTTTCATAAAATAATTAGAAATTAATTAAAAAAAGATAAGCTAAAACAATTAACATAATTAAAGGCAATAAAAAAGATGAATTTAAAAGAAAAACACATAGCAAAGGTAACTTTTCATAAAAAAAAAAAAAAAAAGATGTTGTAAAGGGTGACATTGTTCTTTCTTTACACATAACTAACTCTTTACCTGAATCTTTGGATCTGACACAAATTTTAGGATCCCTAGTTTTCTTAAATTACTAGGTGGCAACTTCTAATTTTCATTGATAACATACCTTTCCCCCTTAATTTTGGAAAGTCCTGGTCAATACCACATTGTGACAAAGGTCTTGGCCATTAAATACATAGAAAATAATTGAATAAAAATAAATTAAAAACAACTAGATTTATTAAATAAAATTAAAATTAATTTTATATTAATCATCTAACAATAAATTCATAAACCAACTTTGAGGCTTTTAAAGTTACAATTTCAAAGATAACAATTTCATAAACCAACTTTGATGCTTTGAAAGACCTACTTTGGTTGGATTTTCTAACTCAACCAACCCAAAATAAAACTAAATTTAGCCTAAGTTGTAATGCAATTCCTGGAAGCAAAACACAACAATCATAACAAGGAAAAAAAGTTACAACATTATAAAAAAGACAATAGCACAAGTATTGTAATATAGCATCAATGAGGGAAAAATAATCAAGGATAGCATGCTTAGACTATTTGTTTTGCAATCCCTAAATAAAAAGATTTTGGAGGTCCAAAGCTCATATCTTTAATTGGCAAAAAGTCCTAATATGTCAAATATCGTTTAATAGTGTGACATGAACATAAATTTGTCTCAAACAAGATGCTTTGGTTGGAGTTTAGACTTGGATGACTTGAAAAAACCTAAAAGATACATTATAATTTTTTCTTTAATAGTCCCCCACACAAATCCAACAAGCACAAAAAAAAAATATTAGAGACATTGACAAGCTCATGAATAATATAGAACAAATAACTACAAGGATATTATAATGCAACAACCAAGAGGAGACATAATTCAAAGATGACAAGTTTAAACAAGATATCTCATGGCACTTACATATTAACAATAAAGATTTAGTTTCAAGTCTTCAATGAATAAAAGCCATAAAATTTTTAGTATTGTTCACAAATATGAATGTTAACATAGACTTCTATGAATCAAGTATCTTTATCAAGGACGAGGAGTAACAACTTTAGCATTGCAGAACTAATTCAAAATCACATACACCATAAAATATCTCATTTATGAACAGAAACAATGCGAGGTAAAAGTATATCATAGGAAGAAATGTGCATCACAATAAAAGATTTCAATTGCATACTACAATAACCATATGCATAAACATAACCAATAAACCTGAAAAATAATAGGAAACATACACCACAACACCATTATGCTATACCTATAAATGAACAGTAATTAAATATAATTAAAAAAATTAAAAAATAAAATGGAAAGGTATGCCTACATTAAAAAGGCAAGAACTTAAGTTTGTTGGGTAGCTGGTTGAGCTCCTAGATTTTCTGAAAATCCACTTTCTCTTACTTACTTTTGAGCTAATAAAAAATGAAAACTAATATAGCTTTCTAATATTTCAGTTTTTATATCTTTTCTCTCACTTTTTTTTTTATTACATCCTTTTCTTTTACTTTTTTTTTTTTTCAAAACCTATAGCTTACCTACCTATTTACAAGGAAAACAAAAGGGTCTAGACCTAGGATATCTTGGTAGTACATAAACCTCAGGATTAATCTAATCTAATCCTCATCATTTTAGAGGTGAAGACAAGGTGATAACCAGATGAGGCAGTACAGGTATACAATTGGGCTTTCGTAGATACACAACGAGTAAATCACTAAAAGAGAGAAAGTACAACACTATAAAGTTTGTTTAGGCTAAGAAAAACTTG
This sequence comes from Populus alba, assembly GCF_005239225.2. NCBI lineage: Eukaryota > Viridiplantae > Streptophyta > Magnoliopsida > Malpighiales > Salicaceae > Populus > Populus alba. The sequence goes on along the minus strand of NC_133294.1, from coordinate 5,595,759 downwards.
AAAGACCCCAAAATTGACACAAACAACACAAAAATTAAACCTAACAATGCCGAAAACCATAGTAATGACATGGTTTGATGGATTAGAAGAAAAGACGTATTAGAGAATAATATAAATCATATCCTAGGACCTCACCTAACAACTTAAGCTTTTAAGTTGAGATGGTTCTTTGACATGGTATCAGAGCCTTGATAACCCAGTGGTCACAAGTTCGAATGTCACCATCCCTATTTATTTGATAAAAATTAAGCACAAAGTAATGTGGATCTGTGCAAGTTTCAAGCCCAAAGGGCTTTCACTTGAAGGGGTGTGTTAGAGAATAATATAAATCATATCCTAGAACCTCACCTAACAGCTTAAGCTTTTAAGTTGAGATGATTCTTTGACAAGACGATAGGTTTGTATGCTACTAGGTTAATACATTTTGATAAGATATAGGTTACAATACACCTAATAACTTAAATTATTAAATAAAAATTAAAATAATTTTATATTAATTATCTAATAATAAATTCATAAACTAGCTTTGAGACTTTTAAAGTTACAATTTCAAAGATATAAAATTGGGCTCTATTGTTTCTTTAGTGAGTATTTTGTTTAACGTTGGGCTCTATAAAAGGCTACATTTAATTACGAGATCTAACTAAACTAGCCACTGATCATTTGTCCCATCTAAATAGATGCAAAGACATTAATTTTCTATATAAACAAAAGATGCAAAACATTCCTTTCTTTCCCTTTTCTTTTTCTTAAAACAAAAAACCTTGAAATTTGATAATTAATGGAAAACAATGCTGCTTCAAAATTAGAGATGAGGGCCAAAATGTACGAGTGTATATTCTTATCCCCGGGAATATAAATTTTATATAGTCATTAAGGGTGGCATTTGAGCACGAACCAATGCTCAAATATATCTTCTAATATACTTTATATTCCCAAGATGTACATCTCAAGTACGTCATTCCCAATTCAGTAAAAATCATTTGCCATTCCTAGAGTTACGTTTCTCATGTCATTCGCTACTTGATTTTTTTGGTGGCATGTATAAAATGGAAATTTAATTGTGTCGAATCTATTACAAACTTCCGTATCATAAGATTTTCGATTCTGAAACTATAGAGATGACCATGATGATCATTAACCATAATCAATAATAATTGTCTTAAAATAAATACGATGCATAATGTAATTGACATGTATAAAAAAAAAAACAAAAGAAAAAAGAAGCAAACATTTAAAGGAAACAACATTCGAAATCAATTTCGCCCTCTCTCCTCCTCATCATCCTTCCAAAGTTTCAGTGCCAGAGATTTCAAGAAGTGTTCATACATCGAAATATTATATGTTAGTTGCATGTGCACCCAAATTTATGCATTAAATCATAGGATGTTGGGTATTTACTACATGCACGTTTGCATTTAGTGACTGCTGTTTAGCGCTTTTCTAGCCAAGGCACGCATGAGTGTCCATTTCGTGTTGCCCTTAAATATTTAAATACCCACATTTAATGTATTCATGTGCGAGCTTTAGACTCTCGAAGAAAGGCCTTGCTTACAAATTAAGGTGAAGTGTACACGGAAATGTTCATGGCTGGCTAGCTAGCTAACCTAGGATACCCCTCTGCGGTTTAGGTGGTGTTTAGAAATGCGGTTGAAATACGTTTTTTTAAAAAATTTAAAAGTTTTTTTTTTTTTACTAAAATTTAATACGGTTTATATTTTTTTTTATCGTTTTGATGTCAAAAATAATTTTTAAAAAATAATAAAAAAATCATTAATATGTATTTCGACACGAAAAATTATTTAAAAAAACAGCACTATCATTCTGTTAAACACGCTCTTAATTGGCAAGCAAGTGACGCTTTGGAATATTAGTTTTAGTTCTATATATGGGCAATGATTTAACCCCAAGGTATGTTTGCCTACGATTATCAGTATTAAATTCAACTTTAATTAGCATTAGCTAGCTATAGTTATAGTATTCTTTTTTTGGAATCATGTGGGTGTTCTTTTGAAAGGGTAAATGCTAGCTATGATAGAAAGTCTCACCGTTTGCATCATGCGCGCTGAATTGTTTTACTAAATTGAAAGCGAGAATTATAGGATATTAAGATTCTAAACACTTTATAAATGAGGCTATTTTATTTTTTTCCATTAATAAACGAGACTATGTTATCATATTATAAATGAGAATCGGTCTTGAACGAGTGATCCAGTGCTCATACCCGTGAAGGTGACAAAAATGGTGTTAGTATGTTAATTCATGCACTGAAATATCACCACAGGAAGAAAAGTACCTTCACAGAGTTAATAACTTTCTCCGTTTTCCTACAGACAGATAGCTGGGAACAGAGAAGAAAAAATGATTAGAAAGGGAAAAGTGACATAAAATTAGAAATAAATCAATAAATATGACGTCGTACAGAAGAGCAGAAGATCCCCTCAGGACTGCAAGGAAAGAGACTTAAAGTGAAGAGGGTATGGCACAACTGTGATTACTCATCATTTTTAACCAGCGTACGCCCGTTTGCAGAGGAAGTGAATTATAGCTAAAGCGCCAAAAACAACTTTACTAGTACAAAAGCAAACTTCAGTTTTTCGAAAGCTTATTGGAAGTTTAATATATGTTGTTTTTTTTAATATTTTTTATTTAAAATAATTTTTTTTACATTATCAACGTATTAAAATAATATAAAGATATAAAAAACAATTCAAAACTAAACTAAGAAGATTTCAAGAATTTTTAAAAACAAGATCGCACTGCAACACCAGCAGGTTCTAAGTACCTTTAATTTGATCTTTTTCCACACTTTCTGCTCGCTTCTTACCTGTCTGCCCCGAAACAAGAAGGCAGAGGGAGACAGAGGGAGAAGTGATCTAACATAACTATATAGAGTCCATATGGTCCCATGTTACTTGTGTCAGGGTTGGGAAAAAAAAACCACGTTTCATTAAATTTAAAGAGATTAATTTTATTTTATTTTTTATATTATTTAGAGAAAAATGTCATGTATTCATTTTAGGGAATGCAAAGTAGCTAGAGTTTTTGTGCTTGGATGCTTTATAGCTTAATTTTGTTTCCAGGCCTTCTATACTAATATTCAGATTTCATATGATCCTAATTTTAGAGATAATGGACAGTCAACCTAGCCTCGGAAGGATGAATATTGTAGTCTAATTACATTTTCTACGTGTGGGAGAACATCCTTGAGACCTTGACGATGTTCTTGAATTCAAGTGTAGATGGCTCGAATATGCACGGAGGCAAGGAGACTGGTAAGAAACCTTTAATATTATTCTTTATAAAGAATAATTTTAAATTTTAAAATTAAAACTAATAAAATTCTCTAGTTCTTGATTTCCAAAAAAAGTTTCCCGACTCCGGACCTGCGCTCGAGCCTTCTATACTTGTATAATGCATGCGTAGATTTCGATCGGATCCACCGATAACTTAAATGAGATTGAGGCAGTTATCTGTATAGAAGAGAAACGGTGCCATGTTGCATAAAGTTGCTTAATGCAAGAGCAAGGCAGTGGACAGAGGATTTTAATAATAGAATGGGAGGTGAAATGGCAAGCATCCAATTTAGTGTGAACTTTGCATGTCGGAATGGTACCGACAGAACCTTACCTGGGGAGGAGGGAGACCTTTTTGTTGCTTTAATGCACTCATTTCTTTCTCTAATTCAAACATTGTAAATTTTTCTGTTCGGAATAATTGGAATGACAAAATAAACCGGAGTAAATTTTATTTTGTTTATAATCTTGGCTCGTTCTAGAAATTCTAGTTAAATTTTAGTTGTAACATTCCAGTTTTATTATGATCATTTCGGTCAAATAATAATTTTTATTAATATATATATATATATATATATATATATATATATAATTTTATGATTCAACACATGGTTTATTTGAGATTGAATTTCATAATTTTGTTGTGATTTATTTTTTTTATAGTTATCTCAGTTTTATAATTTGTGTCACGGGTTTGGCGAGCTAACTCAGTTAACTCGAGTTTTCTTTCTTTATTTTTTTAATTGATATTTTTTTTCTTTCATCTTCCAAAATCTTCAGCATTTGGTTGATTATAAGTTACGATTTGTTTTTTTTTTTTGGATTGTTTTCTATGAAATTATCTTAGTTTCATAATCCGGGTCATCGATTTTGCAAGTTAACCCAAGTAGACTTATACCATTTTGCAAGTTCAATCAAATATGTTGTTGTCTCAATATTTAAATAAAAAAATATCGTCTTGATTTTTTTTGGTCAAATTATATTTTTTTTAGTTGTTCAGGTTATCTTTTAACCCATCAAGTATATCGGGTCAACTCCTATTTTTTTACTTGTGTTTGAGATTTGAATTGCATAATATCAAGTTAATTTATCTTTGGATTTGAATTGAAATTATGTTTTTTGAATTAATATTCTGAAATGAAAGTAATACACACACACACACACAATGCTTCCATTTCAACCCTCAAAACGCCGATTCATTGCTCAACCAACTCCTCAGTGGCTGGTGATAGTTGCCTCGAGTTGAATTGTGGGGTGTTTACAATCAAAACACTATAGACAACCTCAAATCTCGTGTTGAAGTCATAGAGATGCCATAAACTCGATCCCTATCGAGTCCATTAGTTACTCAGCCTCTAACCATAACATCAGATTGTATTCCAAATGGGTCGAAGGGTATTTTTTGTGTTTGGTATGCATTCCAACATTAAATTATTCCCACACAAAAAAGACAAAGATATGAATACAAAAATCTAAGTATAAAAAATATACAAAAGGTTTCAAAGTTTACTTATAATAAATATCTCAACTCAGCTATCCACGAACTGTTGCATCCTTTTTATCTGTCTTTCTTTTGTACATGTGTTTCCATGTATAACTCTATTGGAGTTGGCTTGCGCCCAAGCCATATAGTTTTCAAAATAAATCATTAGTTAAATGTTATCACAAATAATTACCATTTTAAGAAAAAATACATAAAAATAAAATAGACTCTTACAAGACTCTTTGCATGGTTAGTAAAAGGAAGCGACTCGTCGATATGATTGTTATTGGAACCATGTGTCTCCTTATTTCTACTTGAGGACCCATTCAATAACCACTTTCTAAAACCCTCTAACATAAAAAAAATTAAAAAAAAAAACAAAAAACCTCTAGATATCTCTTCCAATGACTCTCAGTGATGTGGAGAGGTTTAAAATTCTTCTGAAACTCAAAGTTATCTGACTTCGCTTTTCTTTTAGTGTAGGTGTGTGAGTCATACCATAAGTCATGCAACCTATTTTAGGAGTTTGTTAAACTAAGAAGAAGTTAACAATAAAAAAATTAAAATTTTTACCAAAAGTTATAAACTTAACATGTTAAAACTTACTTGGTTATGTTATGATTTTCCTAGACTTGCCTTGAAACCTTGAAATTTGTCGCATGCCACCAAAAAAAGTTATTTACAATCTTTGAATAAAATAATTAGTTTTATAAGTTTTTTTAAAATGTTTATTAACTAAATATATAGATTATTTATGTACTAACCTTAAACTTTCTTCACCAAGCATCAACCACATATATACATTTAGTCTCGATGATCTCTAGCTAGCTCCATTGAAACAGAGCACTTTTATTAATGTTTTCATCATCGATGTTATTGTTTACGCAACTTTCATATTTGTGCACTTGAAAGTCAATTAATTAACTCTCAACTATATAATATTATGTTTAAAGAGAATTAACTTTCTTACATGCTTAAATCTAGCTTTTATTATACTATTAACTTGTCAGAATAAGAATCTATGGTTGTTGGGATTCAAGATCTATGACCTGTAGTTGATGAGCCTGCATTGTTAATAGGTGTATCAGGTGCCTTTTTATGATCAACATCTAAATACACCGAAGGCTCATGAATATACTACTTGAAAAAACACAATTGCTCCATTAGGACCCTACACTTTTTCTTTGCATCTAAACAATATAACTAAATAACTAAGCATATTCAATTAAACTCTTAATCTATGGTTTAAGGTTTTTTCATTTTAGTTCATCTATCTATTTATAATGAAATTTTAGAAGTTCCTTTCTTAGACGGGACCCAAACCCAAAATTTAAATAAAATTATAGGTAATCAAATAAAATTAGCCAAATCATTTTCCATAACCAAATAACACAACTCATTAAAAAAAACTCTCTTATAATAACATAGAATGGAGAAAAGACAAAGGTTTAACTAAATTATTCATTCATTATATATTATGAAGATATTTGTTTCTATTTTTAACATGATATTGAATTTTATATATATATATATATATATATATATATATATATATATATATATATATATATGTATGTATGTATATCTTAATGGACATATAATTATCTGAAGTCATTTGATTAACATGTGTATTCAAGTATTCATCTGTGATAAAATACATCCGAAGTCATTTGATTAACTTGTGCATTCAACTATTCATTTGTGATAAAATACATAGTTAATAACTAAGTGGCATAAGGAATTTTTAGTTAACTCTAAAGGCATATATGATGATGGGATGATGACCTATATAGCTTTGGTAAAACATCAAAAATATTTAATATTAATGTCTAAACACTAAAGGTCAAGACATAATTCTATATTTTCTTTTGGTTGTGATGAACACATAAGCATATATTACATAATAAAAGAGAGTCCAAATTGTTATGCATTATCTTATCATCATCATAATGCTATTCCAAATAAATTCAATAGAAATTTAATTGCAACTCTTTTATAGTTATACTAGAATTTGAGAGAAATGTCATTTAATACAAAATGACACTTGAAAATAATTTGTTCCCAATGTAATATGCAAATTCACACTAGAAATATAATTCAATTAAAACTCCATAATATACAAAAATTAACAATAAAAAGTATTAAAATATGGAAAGCAACGTAACATCCAATAAGGATCGGATACAAATAAGGCTAGAATACAAGGACTACTTGTGTTTCAAGCCTCAACACATTTAAAATGGTTGTAGCAGTTTGAGATTAACCATTAAACTCATAATTCATTTCTAGAGTAATTTTCAACTATAGAAAAAATTATGAGCCAACAAAAAATATTGAAAAAAAAACGATAAAAATCAAACCTTAATAATAGATATATAAAAGGATTGGTGTGCCTCATTTTAAAGGGGAGGGAGAGAGATAGAGAGAGAGAGACCAATTATACAAAGAGAGAATATTGTTTGTTTAGTAGAACAAAGAAAAAGTGGAGAGAGAGCCTGAATTTTAGGGGAAGTGGGAGAAAGTTAGGAATTGTCTTATATATATGGGTTTAAATTCACCTATAATATTTTTTTTGATGAGTCTATTGGTCATTTAATACATCCGTAAATCACTGATAGAATATTTTAAAACTATTTTAGTGTTCATCATTCTCTAATGATTTTAGCACCCGTTAGTGAGTCCATCGGTGAGAACAATAAGACTACAAACACAATTTTATCAATGAGTTGTTTGTTCATTAAAATCTTTGTATTCTTCTCTAAACTCTCTATAATTCTTTGATGATTTTATTAGTTTTAGTGAGTTAATCAGTAAGTCATAAAAGGCGACTGAGCAACTAACGATTATTTCATAATTTATATATTTTTTATTTTTGTCAATGATTTTATTGGTGAAGTTACAAAATTTCTTTTCTTATATATCAGTTATAACCCTTATCCAAACTAATTAAGCAACAACAATAGCTGCATTCATAACTTATTTAACAACATCTCATTAAAACCACAACCACAATAATAAATGTTTGATAAATATATAAAGTACAATGCATTATACAATGACAATAAATATTTTAATTGCACAAGATGTTTTACATCTAAAATATGTTCAAATCCATTACTTAGTTTGAATCCTCATCATATTTATATCCATCATCATCTTCTTCATTGAACTAAAGTTGTTTAATCATTTCATCTTCATCAACTTTTGTATGTTTATTGGTACTCAATATATCATTTAACTCATCAACATCAACATGAATATAAGTATTCTTAGTTACATGAACATTGAATCTTCTTCTAACTCGCTAGATAAAGCAACTCGATATGAATAAATTAACTCATCTAGTTTAAATATATCTTATACACTATTTACTTTATCATTATCATATTTGATAACTTAGACATGACTCCTAGGTTTGATTTTTTAAAAAAAAAAAATCCAATCAACTCTATTATGATCCTTTATGAAGAAAGGAGTGTATATATAATGCATTTGTTGGCATTGTTTGACAAATACAAAAATATCATTGATGTTGCTAAGTTTACCTCTTTTATTAATTTTGGCCATACCATATTAATAATCTATTCTAATTCTTTATTTGTATCATACCAATAACATTTAAGTACAACAAACTATATTTTATGTTTTATGATATTGCAATTCAATCACTTTTTTTAACTTTCAATAATAATCAACTTCAAATTCATTGACAATTGATCCCTTAATACAAATCCCATTACTATAAGTATTTTTACCTTTTCTATAATCTTTACTTTGAAAGTCATTTTCATTGGTGAAATACCCATTATAACACTGGATCTCTCTTTCAAGACCTAAAGATAATAATTTCAAACTTTCAGCATTACCTCTTGTGTTGTACTCTTGGTTAAAGATAACAATCATTAACTGTTCAAAAAAAAAAGTTACAAAGTAATTTTAAACTTTCAATGTATTTTTATTACAATTATAAATTATTAAATACTTAATTGTATTTTAAACCACATGATAAATTGTTCATCTTGTATTTGAGAAATTTAAGCTTCAGTAAGATATGAAGTTTGAAATGAGAAAATATGACGAAGTTGCCTATAAGGAAGTTACTAAGAATTTAGCATAGATAAGAATACAAGAGAAAATGATTTATAATTTAAAATTTTATAAAATTAGCTCACTAGACAAAAAAGATCAATTAATTCCCACTAGAAGGATTTCACTACCACTATCATGTCTTGGAACATGGTTGGTTCTTGTTCTCATATGAGGCTTAAAATAATATGAGATAGATATTGAAATTTATTTAACAATATAAGTCTAGTATATCAAAGTCTCAATATATGTTTTGTTTTTAATCTTTATCTTAAAGTTGAGCAAGTATATGCATAAACGTAAACATATATAAATTGAATAATTGAAAGTTTTAAAAAATTACATTACATACTTAGGATGCATGTAACCTTTAACCTCTCAAAAGAATATATCCATATATATTGTACAAGTACTCTAACTTTTTTTTCATTCACTACATATATAGAAAAGTGCCCCATTGTGTTAACCAAAAAGGAAGGAAAAATCATTTTAAGTTTACATATTGTCTCAATGATATTCATTTCAAATTGTTCAATGTGTTGAGAATGCAACTAGCAAGGTATCTCTAAAGAGTAACTAATCTTCATGAGTGCATCTCATACCCCTTGTGACGATAAATTCCTGTAAGCAGGGAATACATGTTTGCATAAACACATGACAATTATGACTTTTTATTTCATACAATTTGCACTCCTTTAAATTCATAAATCTAGCTATGTTAAAATCATATCTATCAAGAAATCACAGACTTTTAAGTCATTTACATATAAGAATTTGTTGTTGTTTTTTCTTTTTTTCTTTTCTTTATCTAAGGCAAATATGGTTTTGGGCTTTGTGACACATACCCCATCATTAAACAACTCTATATTTTGATGGTCACAAAACAAAGTCATATAAATATTTTTTTATTTTTTAATTATTATTATTATGGTGGTGACTTAATCGATAACTATTGAAAATCAAATTTCATCATTATTGTCATCATCAGAAAGTGCTAATAAAAAATATTTTGTCAGTAATTTTGTTGCTATTTGATGATTTTGTAATAGTGAACACTCTAGAGATATCAATTATTATAGGAACTTAATTTAAATACAAAACTCTCCAACAAACTTTAATGATGATCAAGGTGGATCTAGCCTACAACACCATCATTAATTGATAAACCCTTGGTCAATAAGATCAATATCGTTACATGATATCTATCCATGAAATTCTTCATAGAGAAAAGGATGGCTATAGTTAGAAAGAACCAAATGATATAAAGAAGATATACCTCCACTTATCTTATAGGATAAAAGGCTTTAATGCTGGACTAGAAAGGGTTCATGAAAGAAAGAAAGAAAAAAAGGAAATATTTAAGTGGTAGAGGAATTATATAAGGTCAGCCTTAATAAAAATGGTACAAGTGAAGTCATCAAGGTAAGGTCTACCTTAGACCCTAAGAAATAAAAAGCTCTAACAAAACTTCTTAAAATCCAAAGAGATAATTTCACTTTCGAACCCTTAGATATGCCATATATCATCCTTAACATGGTCACTTATAAATTGAATATGAATCTTTCCTATACTCTTGTTTTTCAAAAGAATATTATTTTTAAGATAAAAGACAACAAATGATTTGGTTGCCTTTATTGATGAAATAGCTTTTAGTCTTAAAAATGATCAACCACTAGTTTTTTAGAGTGATGACTTGGGTGTAACCTTTTTTTCCCCTCCAATCTAATTTTCAATGGATGAATAAAGCATATTGAGTGGATTTTCACTTCATTCATGGTCATGTTTCTAGGAAGTTGCAAATTTCATCATCAAACCTCTTCCTACTGATCGATTCCTTTTCTCAAGGACTAGCTTAATCTCAGATGCAGAGTTGATACAAGTCAGTTTTAAATTCAAACATTCTTTGTATTTTGAACTGTTATTAGTTTGCATCAAAGATAATGATAAATACATAACTGAAACACTCAATGTAATACACATATAGTCTCAAGAAGTATAATGAAAGCATACTTTGAATCTTGCTACACTTTTTACGTGTTAAGTCATTAAGTTCAATTGTCTAATCAACTTTTTTGGGTTAAACTGTCTAAACAACATTTAGGGGTCTTTATCTAAAAACGGAGAATAAGGGTGTGCCATATATTAATTAACCAAAAAAAAAGGAACTAAAAACAGAATGAATTTTACATCTCTCTCCTTATAATATACTATTCATTTTAATAGTTTTTTTTAATATATATTTTTTTAAAATTTCAGTTTTATCTCTTAACATTAGATTTATTAGATATTAAATTTCATAATTGTTTTTAATTGACTTTTTATGAGGTTATCCGAGTCTTATAACGTGGACCGTACATAGGTTTTATCAATTAACTCGGTTAACTTAGATTTTTTTCCTTCCTTTTCTATTTGATTTTTTCCCTCAATTTCATTCTTCAATATTATATTAATGATCTAATTAATAGTTGAACTTCATGATTCATTTTTATTTTTTTATGAGATTATTTGTATCTCATATCTCAAGTCACGGGTTTGATAGGTTAACTCAGTTTGACTTAAATTATTTTTTATGTTCTTTTTTAATTGATTTTTCAACTTCAATTACATACTTTTATGTTATATTTATTGAGAATTAAACTTCATAATTTGTTTCAATTAACTTTCTATTGGGTTATTCTTTGAATTCCTAACTGAGTTTTTATGTGTTGAGAGGTTGGGTTGGGTTGTACCTATAATGATAGGAAGGGATCAAGGAAAGGGTTTAAATGAACCTAATTCATCTAAAGGATAATATCGTTGGGATTAAGCACTACCTAAAAAATAAATTCAAGTTGGAAAGGGGTGGCCCAAAAGTACAATATATGTAATTGCATGAAAACAACTTAATAAAATCAAAGAATGGCACATAGGGTGCCATCGACAAGCCTATCATCTTATGTATGTTAAAAAAAAAAAAAGAAAAAAAAACACAATGATCCTTAAACAAATTAACATGTATATGCGTAATTGCATCCTCCGAATAGAAAATCAGATGCCTATAATTTTCTGCCATATAGAATTCAAACTTGATACAATTACAAGTTAAGCCAAGTCATTCGTCTTAAAATGAGTTGGTTGCAATTTGAAATTAACATACATTTCAAATGTCTTTTGAAAAAAAAAATTATATTTATTAAAAGATAATCAAGAGTACTAAGAAAAAAATTATTTGCAACCAAAATTATCCATCACAATATTTAGGTGTAATCTAGTTATTTGACCCGCGTTCTAATATCACAGATCATATAATTTTATTTTTTAGCAAAAAAATAAACACTACTAGAAAATTTGTAAATATAAATGGAAAAACAAATGTAATTTTTCTGTTGATAGATTGCGTAAACTTTACCAACAACAAAATCCCTTAATGTATCCATCAGTAAACACTGATAAAAATATTTCCTAAAAGGGGTTTTTATAGTATTACTTTATCATTCAAAGAAAAGAAAATCACTTTTCTTCTCTGCCATGAATTATGACTTTATGTTTTGTCTTGATATTATAGGTCAATTTTAGGGTAAAAAACGTGTGGTTTGAGACTTCTTTATTTCTAGAACAATTATAGAGAATCAAGTTTTCATTCCAACAAAATAATATTGTGCAATTGTTGGATATCTGGACTTGAGATATAGGTTAGAAACCAAGACAGTGTTAAGTCACAAGGATTCCTTGTCTGATTCGGTCTCTGTATTTCTACTTGCTCTTTGGGTCTTAAACATGAAAACTGAGTTCTTTTCTCTTCATAAGAACTGCAGGCCTATAATATAAAAAGTTGTCAGGCTTATATTATAACATAAAAACCAATCAATGCTCATTCTTGTCTAGGACAAACCAATCAATGTTTGAACTCTATACTCAGCCTATTGTTTGCCTCCATATATAATCCTAAATTTAGCATGCTTTAGTAGTTAAATGCCTCAAAAATACATTGAATCCCCAAGAAGTAAATAATTCTCAAAGATATCTAAATCTCTAGACATGTCACTAATAATCACATGAAATATTCTAAAATAAAGCAGTAATGACTAAAAATACGTGTGCAATACATTCCCTTATCATTCCCCTAATCTAATGGAACCATTGATACCAAAATCACTATTTTTAGTGGCTGGAAACGTTGTCAACCGAAACATTCTCTTTATACCACTATAATCCAACAATTTTCTTTCTCATCTCTTAAACTAGGGACTTAGAAATAAAAGAAATAAATTGTTGGGCTAAAAATAAATTTTAAGAAAATATAGGAATTGAAAGTTTATAATTTGAAAAGTATGAGGGCCAAAGTGAACTTTTCATGACAATTTTTAAACTACCACCCATTTCTTATGTTTTTTTTTTTCACTTCAATCCCCCTTATTTCAATCTTGCCCTTTCTCAATAAATTTCAAACAGTTAGGCTTTAATTTGACCTCATAATGATGCAATCGACGTGAAAAAAAATTAAAATTTGTCATAATAAGTCCATAGTGAAAGGTGAAAGCGTGAACAATGCTTTTTTACATAGTGTTTTACCCACAACATTTAAAGTTTTGTTAATTTCTAGAGCAATTTATGGCTTTTTTAATGAATACATACTTTTTAGATGGGAGACTGATTTGTGATTGAACCAACTAGTCATAACTGGCAATTTCTCACTTGTTTTTGAATGGAGAGTGTGGTTCACTCTAGTCACTGTTGGTAAATTCTCTTAGTGTCGTTGGACTTGTTTTGTCGGGATTTTTCTGATGGTATTTGAGATGTCACAATCGGAGTGTAACAGCCCGGCCCAACCTGTTAGATATTGTCCACTTTGGACCTTACCGCCCTCACAGATTTATTTTTGGTGACCATGCATGGCTTCAAAATGCATCTGATAAGTTAGCAACTAGCACTACTAATAAGGCTACCTACCAACTCCTCACCCACCAATGTAGGATATTACAATCCACCCCTTTTAAGGAGCCTGATGACCCCGTCGGCACAACTAGACAACGAGTGAGGTCGGCTCTGATACAAACGTAATAACCCAGCCCAACCTACTAGTTATTGCCCGCTTTGGGTCTTACCGTCCTCACGAATTTGTTCTTGGTGACAACGCATGGCTCCAAAACGTGTATGACAAGTTAACAACTAGCACTACTAATAAAGCCAACTACTAACTCCTCACCCGCCGATGTGAGATATTATAGGAGGGTTGATGTCTCTCCGAGGTCTTTTTATTTCTTTCTTTCATTTGTCTCCTCTCTTCTCATAATTGTAATTCTCACTTGTTTTTAAACGGAGAGTGTGGCCCACTTTGTGCACCATTAAAGACCTTTATTGATGTTGTTGAATTTCTCTTGTCAATTTTTTTTATGATGCTAGTTGTGTCGCAATTGTAGTTTCGATGTACTTTTAAGATCTTTTTTTTTTATTCATTCAATTTTTTTGTGCTAGCTCATTTTAAAGTTTTTGAAATACCATATTTTTAAAATGCAACATTTACCAAATTGTGTTCTTTTATCATCTTTTTTATTTATGTTATTTGACTAATATTATTTTTTTAAAAATGGTGTTAATAAGTAAAAATACTTGAAAATATATGGGAGGACTTTTCATTAATTGTCAAGGTACTACATGCTAATCATGAGCAGTTTTCAAAATTGTTACCTGGAAGAAGAAGAAGAAGAAAAGGTTCCAATCATGAAATTTGAAAAGTTTAGAAATAACTTATAACCTCCCAGAAAGAACAATTGAACCTGCCATGTCTTATTACACCTCAAGTTATATCAATTCATTTTCTATTATGAGAGATAATATATAAAACCATTTCCGTAGTAGTAACTAAAAAAAATAAATCTTTTGGGTTGTTATAATAATTTAATATGCGTTAAAAACATTAATTGTGAAAAAGTTTCAATTGGTGAACGTGTTAGAGATAATATTAAATCAGTTTTGGATTGTTATAATAATTTAACATGTGCTAAAAACCTAATTGTTATTTTAATGTAATTTTATGCAACTTTCGAAGATGATAAAATAAAGATATATTTAACATTCAGTGATGTAGTTTAACTTATCAGATTTTGAGTTTGCTCTTTATAGATTATTAATTCGAGTCTCACAAACCTTAGAGTCACTGGAAGTTTACATGGTCGTTAACTTCAAGATCCATGAGATTAGTCGAGGTGCGTACAAATTGATCTAAACATCCACATTAATCTAAAAAAAAATAAAGGTATATTTCATCCTCTCTTATATAGTTATAAGTTCTTGTCACATTAATATTGATTCGGTTGAAAGCTGGGATCAAGGGTAGAAGTTAATCTAAATCAATTTATTTTTTTTAAAAAAAAAAAACAATTAAAACAATGTACTTTTGATTTTGGGTTTAACCTTTGTCTCTCTAAAATCAGCAAGTATTGCTCCAGTCTTATCTCCTCTCCTGTTCAAGTCCAAATTTTCAGTTTAGCATTTAATCAACTCGGTTTTGAAGATTTGGAATTAAGAACGTAGAGATAAAACATTGATGAATCTTTGACAAGTAAAATCACGCTTGACTAATAGTAAAAATCTAAGCAACAAAAAATAAATAAAGGCCCTCGAGTCAATCCAAAGCACGGCTTACTTTGCCCAAAATAAGTCGAACAAGCAATTACTGTACCACCACCATTTTCCAATCAAACCCTACATGCGAATTGCTATGCCACCGCTTAACTTCTTGACTTTTAAAGTTCAAACTCCACACCATCCTCTCTACCCTATTTATTCCTGCAACAACCTCTTCCATTAGAATAATCCCTCACTTATTATCCCCTCTCTCACCACCATTAATAACCTGCAAGCAAACCAAAGTGATGAAGCAAGAGAATCCACTCTATAGAAATCTGTGTAAGGAAAGAAAATATACTGCTAGTACATGAAAAAAGAAAGAGACAAACTGATGAGAAGTACCCATTTCTCTAAAGCTACTAGCTCTCCCTCCCTCCCTCCCTCCCTCCCTCTCTCGTTTCACTTTATTTTACTTTTTATTAAGAGCTTCTGCATGTGTCAACTCTGATAAAGATTCTAATTAAGTACCCAGCATGTATTTTTTCTTTATCTCCTTTGCCTCTTGTTCGAAGGGATTGGCTTGTACTTTGAGTATAGTACAAGTATTTCAGTTTTAATGCAAAACTGAAGGGTAGGGATGGGAGTGTACTTTCTCTCCTCCCTTTTTATTTATTTTCATTTCCTTTCTGGTTTATCTTGTCACAGGCGATTCCTGTTGTGTGGTTCTGTCTATTTTATAAACTTAATTATTTCATATTCAATAGCATTTTATACATATATAATCTGATTGTTTTTCTTTTTTATATATTTTCTTTGGGAGCTGGGGAGCACTGTTTATTAATTGAGACAAAATGAACGCAGGGGTAGGTGAAGAGGCTATAAGAAGGGATGTTGTGTTTTGCCAAGCTAGAGCATTCAGCACCGCAAGCTAAAGCTAGCACCTAAAGGGCTTATATATTATCTCTTCTTGGTTCTCTTTTTATTGACTACTGTAGAGTAAGGTGTTTAACTTATTAAGATTTTGGCCTTTTGTCATCATGGCTTCATCAAACAGACACTGGCCTAGTTTGTTTAAGTCGAAACCTTGCAACCCTCACCACCACCACCAATGGCAGCATGACATCAACCCTTCATCTCTCATGTCAACTGGTTGCCACAGAAACCCCTACGCATCAGGTAATAAACACTAAAATTTGCAATTATAGATTATCTATCTTTTAAGTAAGTTTTATCCTTTTTCATACTTCTCTACAATGATAGTCGCATATGCTTTTCAATCCTAAACAAAGCCTAGGCTTTCTAGCCCGTCACCCACTTCATCACTCATGAATTTGTCATTATCTATATAAATGTATTCTTAATTATCCTTTTTATATAGTCCTCTGGAAGTGATATTAATTGTTGACAAATAATAGAATGATTTACAGTGTGTACTACATAATTCCAACCCGAGAAAGTGCTCATTAAAATGATCATACTATGGCTACTGTTACGAGGGCTTTTAATAGATTGTGTACATCTAAACCTTGTTTTGCTAGCAGTTCCTGGATGTGAAGAGAGAAGTCCAGAGCCAAAGCCGAGATGGAACCCAAAACCTGAGCAAATTCGCATTTTGGAAGCAATCTTCAATTCTGGGATGGTTAATCCACCAAGGGATGAGATAAGGAAGATCAGAGCTCAGTTACAAGAGTATGGCCAAGTTGGTGATGCCAACGTCTTTTACTGGTTTCAAAACCGAAAATCAAGAAGCAAACACAAGCTGAGAAATCTTCAAAACTCAAAACAACAACAAATTACCCCTTCAACCACCAAACCTGTGACTCACTCTCTCACAGCTCCATCGTCTCTATCATCTTCCTCAGAAAAATCCTCTCCAAAAGTGTCCAAAAGGACTCTCTCTTTGAGCTCTCCCACTTTTATTGATGCTTC
The DNA here is from genome assembly GCF_005239225.2 of Populus alba. Classification (NCBI taxonomy): domain Eukaryota; kingdom Viridiplantae; phylum Streptophyta; class Magnoliopsida; order Malpighiales; family Salicaceae; genus Populus; species Populus alba. The sequence continues at coordinate 5,578,416 of NC_133294.1, read as the reverse complement.
CAATTCGCCAAACAGCTCAGTTAGCCAGACCTATTTTCAATCCCAAAATGAATTTGTGTCTGAACCCTTTTTCTTCCCCGTTCAACAGACTGGAGGGGAAACTGTGGCTTTTACTCAAGGGTTTTGCTTCTCTGAGCTATCAAGTGTGGTTCATGTTCAAGATCACACAGTTGGGCCTTGCCCTAGTCTCTTGCTTAGTGAGATAACGAATTCCAGTGCTTCCAAAAAAGTAAACCATGAAGAGAGAAACCTCAAGATGCAACCGCAGCTCAGTTACACTCCCACCTCCCCAGTTACTAATAGCATCGATCTTGCTCCTCCTCTCCCTCTTTCAGCTAACACTAGTACTGTTTCCACTCAATCCACCATTAGTCAAATTCAAGGTAACAAATTTTTTGTCTAGTTTTAGAATTTTGCTTAATGCCCTTCTTGCGAGCACGTGATGAACAAGCTCCAAGCATGTTCTTGAAATGTGATGGTACCAAGATTCTTTTTTGATGAATTGATACAAATTTACCAAGTGGGGCTAAATTGACCCAAGATTTAATGAAAGTGACCGAAGAATAATATCTATCAAACATTTTAGTAGCAGATCTTCTATTTATTGAACGAAAGAAAAAATAACATGTACTGTATATAGGACTCAAAGATGCGAGATTTGTCATTTTGGATCCCCAATTTGCGATCTTTTGTCTAGATGGACGTGTGCATGGCTTGATTGACCATGGCTTTAGCTTTGACATTCTTTTTCAGAGAAAATGATTCTGTGGTTGTCAGGTCTAGGGGTGTCCGGTGGCAATGAAAGGTCGACGGTGTTTATCAATGATGTTGCATTTGAAGTAGCTATGGGACCCTTTAATGTGAGAGAGGCTTTCGGTGATAATATTTTGTTGATTCACTCCTCTGGTCAGCCTGTTCTCACCAACGAGTGGGGTATCACCCTGGAGTCCCTCCAGCATGGCGCTCTCTACTATTTGGTACCCCTTTCCATTAGTGAACATGTGAGTTCGATTCTATTGATTCTTGAGACCATTTTCTTCTGTTCATGAAGCCATTTTTCATGCATTTTATGATTTAGATTCTTGAGAAGAAATGAAGGTGATGTATGTATTGGTTGACCAAGAATTTTAGGATGTGAGCCAGTTAGTTGACGCACACAAATTGATCAATATACGTCAAGTTACATTTATTTCCTGTGTGAACAGTGAAGTTTTTGTTTACTAAATGGATTGTTGGTGAATTTTTCTCGGATTGCAGATATAGAAGCGTGGAAGCTAGCTCTGAGGAGACGGGAGCTAGCTGTGGTTCCGTGCTTGTGATCTTAGTTTCTAATTCTCTCTTTCTTAGGGTTTGAATTAGTTTTTTATTTTATTTTATTATATTGTTCGAACTGCTAGTTATGGACTTTCTTTTAATATTGGATCTAAGATAACATTAGAACTTGTGGACCAAATGTATTTTGTTCCTTATTCAAGCAATATATATATATATATATATATATATATATATATATATATATATATATATATGTATGGAATATGCTTATCAATTTATGTATATCCTGTAGTCTACGGTATACACCCCCTAGGGTGTAGCTAGGAGAAAATGGATTCATCATGTACATGCACTCATGTGGGAAGTGAATGTTTGCGGATAATGTGAACTCACTTCCAACTGAGCTGATATCATTCCCATACTTTCTGCCAGCTTTTAGGTTTGACTTGTTGCTGAAGGAATCCATACTGTAGCCTCATGAATTTGTCATTTGGCTTGTTACCATGACTTCGACCGCCTCGTAGTGGTTTCTTGGAAGAAATTCTAGGGCAGATGTAAAATATACTCGAAAAAATATAAATTTATTTTATTGGGAAATACAGCGTGCCATGGGCTGAATCTACCCTATAAAATCTTAATCTATTTATTGCTGCCCTAACCAATTTCAAATTTAGATTAAAAAACTTACATTAACATTTACATGTTTAAAACTACTAGATGATTTTAGCTTCTTCGCTAACTTATGCAATAATTACCCAAGTTATTTACCTCTTAGCAACCTAAGGTAGTATTTAAATTAGATTTCATAGGTACACATGGTGTCATGGAACTCCATATACATTTGTTTGCGGCAGATGATAATTAGAATTTTTTTTAATAAGATTACTTCGTAAAAACACTTCCTCCAAGCACCTTCTTGAATTATCTATAGAAAAATTTAAAACTTAACTAAAACCTTTTATCTTTTAAATAGAATTTAAATTTAATAGTTAAATTTAAATTCTATTTAAAAGATAAAAGGTTTTTAGTTGGTGGTTTATTCTTAACTTTTATGTATTAACTGTTTAATATATTTAAAAATAAATTGTTTAATATTTATATATATTATATTTGGAATATAATTGATAAAATAAAAAAAATCGAAAATCAATTGATAATGCATAATACATTGTGGATTAAATTGAGGTTTTTTCATGATTTTATTTTTATTCACTAATACATCCCCAAACCTAAGTTCCTTGCATTGTGTAGACTCGTCCTTGTATTTTCATTAAACTTTTTAATTAATTAGAAGAATATTACATAACTTCTTAATTTAATTAGAAGAATAATTATAGATGATGGCATTCAAATTTATGATTACTTAGTTAAAAAGTATTTTAATATCATTTCAACAAATCTTCCACTGCGTTATTAGATAATCCCTCAAAAATATTTTTATATTAACTCTCTGTTCAAGTTTAATTATTACATTCCTGCGAGGTTCCAAGTGTACTGTTGCATCTCCCATCCAGGATTTTAGGGTTCAAGAATCCAATTCACATGTATCCCAAGGGTTTAAACAAATAGCCCTAATTAGAACAACTTTCTTGCACGAATCATAGAAACTGATACGAAAACGGAAAGGATTGGTGTTATCGACGAATAATATCCATTGATTTTAAACTTTTGTGGCAGAAATGAACATACAGACCAGAGATAGGAGTAGTTGTTGACGGGAGGGTCAACTTTTTTGATTGATTGGTGCAGATTATTTACGTGCACACTGGCGATAACAGTGCTAATACTCACTTCTACTTCGATTTGACTAAGCGATTTGGATGTATCAATTACCACTCTTCTGTCACAAAATTCTTCATCTACGTCATTTACAACACAGAGCACTGTGGTTTTCATGAACCATCAGGTATGATGACCATGACTACAAAAACAATCTCTATGTCCTCAGGCTGCAATTTTTTGGGTGGATTACAAGAGCTGGGGTATCCAAAGTGAGTGGAAAAGAACCAAGAAATGGAAAATATGGTGGCTGTTACTTTGTCCGTAGGCTGTGATTTTGGGTGCCAGGAAAACTAGCTAGATGCAGGGGCAGCAGCAAGTGGTGACTGATTTATGGTCAACACTACATGCTCCCACCGTAGGGATTCTGTATAAGAACAGATAGCTCGATGGGATTGTTCTAGCCCAGGTTCCATGACCTTATCTAGCTAGTTAGTGTGCATCGTCATGATGAGCTAGAAACCCACATCTCTGTGGTCAATCCATTTACATGTATGGGAAAGCATTGGACAGTTGACAATCTTGTGCATGCAGTTTCAGACCCGCGTGCATGATAAGCCAAGTGGTTCTCCCGCTAAGAAATAATGTTAGGATAATATCCCTCAGCTCATGTCCCCGGCCTCTTTCAAAAAGTTTGGATTCAAACTCTTTTTTTTTTTTTTTAAATTTAAAATAGAATTCCCTTCGAAACTGTTACGCTTTATGTAATATTTGTCACACGTATACAACGTCACTGGTGAAAATTCCACTCTCATATTGGTATCCATTAGGCAACTATAGAAAGATAATGAATTCTTATCTTTTATATGTGGAAAGCAGAAATGAGAGTTGTCACCTAATATTTTGATCAATAAAAATCATAACTGGTCTCAAAGATCGGATATAGTGACTGGTTGCGTAAAGGGAAGGTATTAACACCTCCAAATACGTTTGACCTAAGGTAAACTGTATTATTTTATTGTCTGATAAAATCTAAGGTCTTTTCATGTTTTCTAGTTGTTGGTCCATTTATTGTAAAAAAAAAGTCATCATCGGTAAGGAAATCCTTATTTTATTGGGTAAAACCTAACCATTCTAACATTAACAAAAGAATTTAATATTCAGAATATGTCTTCCATATAAGGTCGTAACCCCAGATACTAAAAGAAAACAATTTTTTTTAAAATTTTTAAAATATTGGCTTAGTTCTCGTAACTTTAATAAACTGGTTATTAAAGCCAAAATACATGCTAATATATATTTTTGAATTATTGTTGTATAAAAATATGATATGATTTTTTTTTTAGAGACTTGGTCGTATCCTTAAAAACAAAAGTATTTTTTTTTTAATGTTTTGATGAAAATTGGATACTTTAATACTGGAATTTTATCTTTATGATATAAAAATAAAAAACCAATATTAAGCAAAATTGAACAAAAAATTTGTGGAAAATCATAGTTTTTTTTTTTAAATAATTTTTTTAAAGGAAAATTTTTTTTTTTTCCAAGCTGGGCTGGAGCCAAGCAACACTAACCTGGTCACTGGCCCAAGCCAGTGACCCAACTAGGAAATGCACTCATGAAATTTTACGCATGCAAGAACATAAGGTAATTAATTACCTTCACACTGTTCATCCTCCTTCTTGCAAATAGCGAGAATGCAGGCACAAAGTTGCTATGACGATTCTAGTATTGGCTCTCTAACGTTTTCTTTTTGTTTTTTCATGTTCGGTCTCTCCTCTTCTCTTCCCTTGCTCTTATATTCCTCTCCTTGTTCGGCCTTGCTTTGTGTTTCCCTTTTTTCTTTTCTTTTTTCCTCTTATATTTCCCTCTGTATTATTTCCTTTCTCTTCTCTTTTATTCCTTTCACTCTCCCTTTCTCTGTTTTTCTACCCTCCTTTATCTCGTCCCCCTTCTTTCGCCTCCAGTTCATTGTCTTTCTCTAGCTTTTATAGGCCAAAGAATGCCCTGTGGTTGTAACGGTTGGCTTTTAATCATGCAGAGTGATAACAGCCTTAAAAAGGTGCCCCATAACAGATGTAATTTAGCGCCTTTGCTGCAGAAAACGTCTCGGCTTTTACTGCTGAAACGGTTATCGAAGGAGACAATGAATAGTGTACAGGAAACGGCGTCGTTTTAAAATTCAAATAGTCTGATTTGGTTATTAAATTTTCTTACCATTTTGTAATCAATCCCCCACAAAAATTGTAATTGGATCCCTTAATTTTAGCGCAATTAAATCTCTAATTGGCCATTGAACTTTAATAATTATGCAATTAAGCCTCTTATTTGATCAAATCAACTCTTCAAGATTATAATTAGATCCTAGAACTTTAATTTCTTCTAACAAAAGCCTAAATTGACTTAAAAATCAATTTTTCTTGCAATCAAACCCTTTATAAATTCAATTAAACCTTAGATAAAATTTAATTGAGTCCATAAACATCTGATTTTGAACTTTTCTTCCTCAAAATTAAATTTTATTTGTTAACAGGGCTCTCACCAGTTAAAAAATATACTATCAAATTTCAATTTTTATATTTTTTAATCTCCTCAACCAATTTCCAGCCATTTTATGGGCGTTCCAACATCCTTTTCTCACTTCTATTATTTTTTTGGATTCCTTCTGAATATATATATTATTTTGTACTTTTTCATTTTTTTTATACGGGAACCAAAAATAGGTAACAATACTATTTATTTTTTTAAGATCAATAACACTGTTTAACGTTTCCCTATCATAAAGTTCTCTTTTAATTTTAGCAAATTCAAGTAAAAATAATATTAGGGATGGACTTTTTTCCTCTAAAGATTGATTTATATATATATAAACATAGTTATTAAACATGGCTTTGTCAATAAAATTTCTAAAACACATCACATTTTAGTGCAGTTATGTTTTTTTTAATCAAACCATCCAAATCATGGATCTAACCCAACTTAATTGAGCCAATTATTTAACCCAATCAACTCAAAATTAGGCTTAGTGAAAAATGAAAAACAAATCACTTTTTTTTACTAAAAATGAATAATTATAACTTTTAGGTTAACTTTGTGATGACAAATTGAGCTAATAACACAAACACTTAGTTAAATAAATTCTCATAATACATTTGGCAATTATAATAATAAGAAAAAAAAACATTGTATATTTCTAACTAAGAACTAGTTCTTTGACCTACATATGTTACGCTATTGATCTGATGATTTTTTTTTAGTTTACAAAAAAAATATAGAGTCATTGATAACATATTTTCTAGTAGAAAAAAAATTAAATGGTATAGGGGTTAATCTAATATGATTCGGTCGACTTAGTGAGTTGAATAATAGCTTAAACAACCATTAAAAATATAGTTTGATTAAAAGAATTGAAGACAAGATATTTTTTATAAAAAATATTGAGATAACAATATATAAGATTGACCTGTGTTCACTCGAGTTCGCTTATAAAATCAACGATCTGGTTCATAAGACCTTGAAATCGATAGAAAGCAAATCAAAATAAATTATGAGATGCAATTCCCAATAAATCCAATGTTGAAAAATAAAATTAAAAACCAAAATTTAATTAAAAAATAGACCTAGAAAAATGATTTGAGTAAACTTGAATTAACCTACTAAATTCATGACCTAGATCATCAAACCGAGATAACCCTATTGAAAGAACTTATAAACAACTTCTGAAGCTCAATTTCTAATTAATTTAATGTTTAATGATAAATTAAAAAAATCAATTAAAAAGAACAAAAAAAACTCGAGTTAACCTGAGTTAATTCACTAAACATACGATCATGGTCATGAGACTAGAATAACTTCTTAGAAATAAAATCAAAACAAATTATGATGCTTAATTCTCAATAAACTCAATATTAAAGGATGAAATTTAAAACAAAAATTCAATTAATAAATGACAAAAAAAAATATGTGTCAACCCGAGTTAATCTACCAAACCACTACTTTAGTTATGAGATTATGATAACCTTATAAAAAAATCAAAATAAATTATAAAATTTAATTTTTAATTAACTCAATATTGACCAATAAAATTAAAAAAAAAAATTAATTAAGAAAGGATAAAAAATTCGAGTCAACCTAGGTCAACCCACCAAACCTACACCATGGTCATGAAATCGAAATAACCCATATATAAAATAAAATTGTGAAACTTAATCTCAATAAATCTAATATTAAAGAATAAAATTAAAAACAAAATCTATTAAGAAAAAAAACCAAAACACTTTTTCATTGAACAATACATTATGAAAAAGTGGAGAGTGAATTTGTCTTCTTTGTTAGTTTTTGTTAATAAAAGTCATACTCAAGGAGTAATATAGAATCATAATCTATAAATATGGACCTTATTTTAATTTATTTAAAATTTGAAATGTTCCATGTCTTTTTTTTTTTTTTTAGATTTACAAATGTTCCATCTCAGCTTTTATTGTTAAAAATTTCTCAAAATCGATCCTATGATTAAAAAAAATATAATTCCACTTATTTACCATGGTGCATCGACTTAACATTTGATGGTGGAAGGTTTTTTTTTTTTTTTTGTTTATAATTTTTTTATAGGATATTATTATATGTTTGGAACTTTTAAAGGAAAAATTACAAATACATTTACATACACACAAAACGTTGGAGTTCCACGAGCTTTTCTTGGCTCATTAGCAGCATGTGTCTCACTAGAAATCTTGGGGATACTATATGCAAGGTAGTAAAAACGTTTGCAAAATAGGTATCAAAATGAAATACTGCTAAATCTACAGGGACTTGAATATTAAACCAAACTGATAGGGGATGTGAATTTATTGTTCATCTCCTCTTAGAAGCATCGTTCACTTGAATAATACTTTATTGTTAAAAAAAAATTATTCTTAAAAAATTATATTCTTTAATATAGAGTATTTATTTTGATTTACTTTTTATATAAATATTTTGATTTTATTTACCTAGATTACAGGTTTAAAAGGTTAACTAGAAATAAAGAGGTTTTTTTTTTTTTTAATTTTATCATTCAATATTGGATTAATTAAAAATTAACTTTTATAATTTATTTTGACTTGTTTTTTTATAAGATTATTAATTATCATGACCCACAGGTTAACTCAAGTTAATCCAATCCAATACGTTTCTATCTCAAATTTTTTTTTAAAAGAATACTATCTTACAATTTTGTAATTAAATTAAAATTTTATCAATTATCTAAATTATTTTTAATTTAATCAAATCAAGCATGTCATGTTGTATCAACTCCCAAGTAAAAACATATTAGCAATGTCTCCATCTTTTTCTCGTTTTCGACTTCGAAACATATTTGATCTGAACTGTGGGTTAACAGAAGTGAATGATCTAATAATGTCTATTTCACAATGAATTATTGACATGTATCACCTGTACTCACTATTATGGTAAGGATGAGGTAGAAAAATTTAAGGGTGTTTAAAAGTGTAATAGTAGTTTTTTTTTAGAATATTTTTTGTTTGAAAATGCATTAAAATAAAAATTTTAATTTTTTAAAAATAATTTTTGACATCAATATATCGAAATGATATGAACACTAAAAAAATATTAATTTAAAATAAACAAAAAAAATAACAAAAAAATTAATTTTTTTTAAATACTTTTAAAATGAAAAATACAATCAAAGCCTTGTTTTCAACGTATTTAGAATGATTTTACGTTCTCAAATTTAACTAACATAATCATGCTGATTATTTTGCTAGCTTTTGCATGCGCAGGAAAAGTGATCACGCAACATCGATTAAAAACATAAACTTCAACATAATAACTATTAACTAACATGTACATAATCAATTGATAGACTAATAAGTTTAATATATATATATATTGAGTTAAAGCTCATTTACAAGTGAGATAGAATTTACTATAACAGAATTAAATTTTAAATATTATTATAATAGCATTTCATAATTGTCATCTCTAACTGCAATTATTGTAATTTTAATGACAATTATAATATATATTTACCAACATTGGACATAAAGAATTAGAATGGCATTTGATACATACATATTTGATGATGTTAGAAAAAAATATAAGTAGTTTAGGAATAAGATTTATTATTGGATAATCAGTTAATCTTTTAGTTATATATTTTTTTTTACAGATTTAGAAACTCTTATATGTTTAAATATTTTTTTAGAGAGAGAAAATAAAATGATATTTAAAAAGATAAACTCTGAAAATATATATGTTAAAAATATTGATAATAAAAAGATTAGAAACTTGAAACTTGAATAATTTATGGAGTATTTATAGCTCATGAGTTTTATATTTTTGTAAAAAGGAAGGGTTATGATGTAACTTCATCCCTGTAATATTTAAAGTTATATTCTAATTAAAATAATACATATTAGATCAATATAAAACATTAAGAGACATGCGTTAGGTCTTGAAAAAAAAATTTCAATGGAGTATTGGGCTCGAGTAAAGTGTCTAAGCCCATTAGAGATAAAAATAATAGGTCTATATATATTTTATGGACCCAAACATGTTAAGCTTAGGCATTATAGCTTAAGCCAATGTGGGCATTAGATAGCATGTCTAGTATAAGCTCAGGTTACGATGTTAGAGCCCATGCACTTTAATGAAAGTTGGACTGGGGTATGATGGCTCAAGCTTATAGAGATGTTTTTTTATGCTTTTTAAGTTTTTTTTAAACTTGTAAATTGTAGATTTATTAGTAATACCCCAAGTTTTTGTGATATTAATAAAAAAACCTGTTAAAATTCTCACAATGAATTCATCAAATCTTCTTTGCATGAAAAGAAAAGAGGGGTGAAACCCAGTTTATATTTTTTAAGGCCATGCCTCCGGCGAAATTAAGTACATTTCTAACCGAATCTCGTGCACATCACATCTGAACAGATGATGATTTGGCAAAAGATTATTTTTCATGCAACAATTCACCGAAGAATTGTTGTGTAATTGGTGCAAGTCAATAGAAAAAAGAAAAAGAAAAAAAAAAACCATAACTTTAATCCAAATAAAAAGCCCATAATTCCTTCATTTTTTTTATATAAAAAGAAAGAAGAAAGAAGAAAAAAAGCCCACACAAACCACCTCTTGTGTTTAAAAAACAGCATTGCTGAATTTGCTTTAGATAATCCTTTCCCTGCTGTCATTCTCCAAACCTTAACTCGATATAAAAGGTGGCTAAAACGACATAAAAAAAAAGAAGGAGAAAGAAACCCATCAAATGGGAGCCTATAGAGCTGACGATGATTACGATTACTTGTTTAAGGTGGTATTGATCGGTGATTCAGGCGTTGGCAAATCCAATCTCTTGTCTCGTTTTACAAGAAATGAATTCAGTCTCGAATCCAAATCCACCATTGGCGTCGAGTTTGCTACTCGCAGCATTCGCGTTGATGATAAAATCGTTAAGGCCCAGATTTGGGACACTGCTGGCCAAGAAAGGTAACCCCACATTCCCTTCCTCTTTGTTTCCTCTAGATCTCTCATCCAATTCAATCCTTCTTTACCGACGTTATTATTATTATTTTTTTCATGTCATGATCGTGTTGTTTTTTTCAAAAAGAAAAAAAATATAACAATGTGGGTTGTGATTTTGATTATTTGGATTGGAATATTGGCTTTTCTTGAATTCTCAGTAACTATAAATATTAAATTACTTAGAAAATTATAGGCTATTAACATGATGAATTGTTCAATGTGGAATTCAATATAATGAATTCTCACGTACATTAATGGTGATAGACTTGGCCACTTTTGATGCGAAAGAAATGCTTTGCGTAGTTGACAATGCACGGCTGTGCAATTGTAACTACTTGCACTTGTTCCATGCCCATGATCAGGATGGAACGGTGGTGGGTTTGACGTTAAACATCCATAATTCAGAATAACCGGTAGATTGTATTATAAGGAACTACAGGGTGATGTGAAGGTGATTTTTGGGATCTACGAAATTACAGTTTATTAATCTGAATTAAGACTCTCTTGGCATTACCTTGATGATTTGGGATTTGACTAATGCTTGCAATCCTTCCTTGTTATGATCATTTTACAAAGTAGAAGGGCTAGATTAAATATAACCAAGCAACGCCTATGTTGTCCAACGTTTCTATTTGGTTTTATAATTCCACAATTCATGAAAAATGGAGAAATCATTAGGTATATCAAGAATTGCACCCTCTTTTCTCGTATAAACATGGGATTCATCGTGAAAATTATTCATGGACCCTACCTTCTTGTAAGAGGGGAGAGGGCAACTCCTGAATAATGACTCCCACAGTATGTGATGAAGATTTCTTGTTTAGATGATGATGTAACGAATTCGGCTGTCTTATTTCTAACTCTTTTTTTTTTTTTTTGTTTTCAAAAGATACCGTGCAATAACAAGTGCATACTATCGAGGAGCTGTTGGAGCCTTACTAGTCTATGATGTAACCCGCCATGTTACATTCGAGAATGTGGAGAGATGGCTAAAGGAGCTTCGCGATCACACAGATGCTAACAATGTGATCATGCTTGTAGGAAATAAAGCAGACCTGCGTCACCTCCGAGCAGTTGCCACTGAGGATGCCAAGGGTTTTGCTGAAAGAGAGAGCACTTTTTTCATGGAGACTTCTGCTCTCGAGTCAATGAATGTTGAAAATGCTTTCACAGAAGTGCTGGCCCAGATCTACCGTGTTGTAAGCAGGAAGGTTCTTGACGTTGGAGATGACTCAACATACTTGCCCAAAGGACAGACGATTAATGTGGGGAGCAGAGATGATGTCTCGGCTGTGAAAAAGGCTGGATGTTGCTCGTCATGAGTATTGGAAAGTTTCGAAATGTTTCTCTTCCGAGATTTTATTAGTTTAATCATGAAGAGAGAGCCTTAAGATTGTCGTCTTTGGGACTCCAAACAGGTTTATCTGACCATACGACGATATGCTATGTTGACCAAAAACATTCAACAGCCTAAATGTTACTATTTTTTAAGAACTAGAGATGAATTTGTAGCCCATTTTGAATCCTGAAAATGTTATGGTTCTGTATTTGTTGTTCTTCTCCAGATAAAGTATTTGCTTGCCGTAAAGACTGGCTCTGACGGAGCATGTAATATTGAAAGCTCAAGGCTAAAAATTTATTTTGTTGGTAATATTATTTTTCGACTTATTCATGTAACGCATCTAATTTAAATTATAGAAATTTAAGAACTATTTCGTATTTAAATCAATAAGATGTTATAATTATAAGCTTGCTCAAGTTTTTAATAAGTTTATGGTAGCTTGACTCCTTCAAGCATCTACCAAGTTTTCCCTTAATTCTAATGAAGAACGCTAAAATGAGAAAGAATTTGTGAACTTTTAAGATGAGAAAACAAAAAGTCAAAAAGTAAGAAATATCCTAAAAGACAAGTTCACGATATTCTCCATTACTATTTCTCTTCAAATAGAAAATAATACAGCATGAACATATTTTCTAGTTTCTTAATTGAAATAATATTTTAAAACATTAAAAAATGTGAAGGCTTTCTGATTTTTTATTAAAAAATAAAAACTAGAAATGAAGTAAAATATTGAAATAGAAAACACACTAGCACACCAATTACCTTTCCAATGTGCCATACATTGCTTCCCAAGTTACGCGACACCACAAAGCATTTTAACAGCAATTTTTGCAAGCAACTCACCCAATCCTTCGGTTAGCCCGACAATGCCAGAGTTGAGGGCTTGCGGAAGACAAAAAATCACACCATAACTGGATTCTCCATCCTCGAGGACTCACAACAGTGACAAATCATGTTCAATAATATAAAACAAATAATGGTAATCATAGTGCAAGGGCAACAGTTCAGGCATTCCCAAGAAAACACGTACTAAGCTGCGAACAAATAGGTTGAGAATTGGAATTCAGAATAGCATCAAATGCTACTGCTGGATGTTCAAATACAATACAATCAAAATATTCTGTATACAAATTAAAGTTCAACCTTCTAAAAAGCATGAAATAATCTATTTGCTTTTCAAAACCAATAACATTGTCCAGGAAGATAGGAAGATTATAGGCCAACTAGCAAGTTCTTTCTAGCACATTATGGAGGGCACTAATTGTTGATACTTTCCTCCTATGGTCATTTCCGAGATTCTGCTTTCTTCTGCTCCTTGGCTGAAAAAACACAGTTTCTATCATTTACAAGAAAACATGAAAATGGAGGGCAAAGCAGTTTCTCCTAGAACCTTACCAGCCTTTTCTTCTTCTCGCTTTTTTGCAGCTTCCTCCCTTTGCTGGCGGATGAGACTCAATCGTTCTGGCATGAAAAATAGAATATGAAACTTACAAAGATTGAAAAATATGTTGGCTGCAAATAGAGCACAGAAGGAAAGAAACATTCTTCGACCAAAGCCATCTCACAGAAATCTAATGACATTGTTAAGAGTAATATTGGTGGGATAAGCCCACAAACATGAGACATGCTAACCATGTCACACCATACAATAGCACACCATTTTATGACATCTAAACCATTAGAGGTGACCGTTTCACTTCCTACCACACTAACATGGCCGATATAAAAATACCTTCAATCCATTCTCAAATACAAAATATTCACATTAGACCCAAAGAGCATATAATCTCTTACCTAAGTCTTTCCTAGCTTGTTCTGTTTTCCCTTGTTCTTGCAGCCTCATGTATCGCTCATGAGCCCTTTGTTTCTCTAACTCCTCCCTGCAAAAGATCAAAGCAAGCATTGTCAAACAAGATTTCTTCAGGTATAATCTAGAACCCTAAAGAGTGATTCCTAAGAGCAACTTATTATATACTGTTTCAGCACAACCATAACAGTTTGATATCTTTTCTACATCTCAACAAAAACGAATTCCTTCTTCAATACACAATATGCAAACCTTTCACGCCTTGAAAGCTCTGTTGTTTTCCCAGTCTGAAAACACCAAATAATAACAACATTACTTCTCGATCTAATATAATTACTAAAAAAACATAGAAACCGAAACTTACATCAACATCTCTAGCTTTCAAGTTCTTCGCTTTCACCAAATTAGGATTTTCAATCTCAATAATACCTTGAGTTCCTTTCCGCTTTTGCTAAACATTATTCAACCAATTTCCAATTAACAAGCCATTCCAAATAAATAAAAAATAAAAAATGTAAATACTTTAATAATTACTAACATCAGGATCATCTTCTTCGGATTCCTCCTCAGATTCCTCTTCCCTCTTTTCCTCTTCATACTCAGCTTCCTCCTGAGCATTTTAAATACAGATTCTCTCTCACACACAGTATCAACTTCACCAAAACAATTACATAGAAAACACAATTACTAATCAGAGCTGGGATAAGACGAGAGACATACCCGCTTAAACGTGCGAGGACGGGTTGAGGTGCCAGCAACTGCAATAAATCGAATATTACAAACAAATAGAAAAAAAAAAAACCTTAATTTTTACAAGAATAAAAAATAAACAGAAAGCAACAACTTTATAGATGGTTAAATAATAATCCAGATCCAACTGAAATTTCTTTAAAAAAAGAAGAAGAAGAAGAAGAAGAAGAAGACAATCTTACGCATCTGCTCGGGGGTAGAAAAGTGACGCTGACCGGTAGGCTTTCCCTTAAACTTTCCTCTTCCCATCTTAATAAATCAAAACAATAAGTACAAAAAAAAAAATCAAAATCAAAAGTTAAGGGAAAAGAGAAGGATTGATAGCCTTTTAGTTCAAATCAGAAGGAAGATCTACTCTATTTGATTTAGAAGTGGAAGAGAGGAGGATTTGATTTGATCCTTCCTGATGGATGGATGGATGGATGGATGGATGGGTTACAAAGGCAAAACCCTAGAGGAGAAAACTTGGACCAGCGTGTGGTGGAGGGGAACTTTTTATTGTGTCTGTTTTGTCCACATGGATTCGATGCCTTTACGTGGTAAATCTGTTGATCACACGGTGAAGATGCGATAGATGTCTGATGAAAGGTTTGGGGCCCACAGTGAAGCTGGCCAGCCTAGGCCTGAAAATCAAAATACAGGCCTAGCCCAGATCGGATCGCTCAACCTCCTTGGCGTCTTGAACCCAAAAAGAAAATTTGGATTTGAAACTTCGCATGTTTTATTATATTTATTAAATAATTTTTAATTTTTAAATTTTAAATTTTAAACTGAATAAATATTATTTAATGCATGATAATGCCAACCTAACTAACTATTTATTGATCACCTTTTCTATAATAGGATGATCCCATGAATTATATTAATATAGTATTTAAATTTTATCTAGTCTTATATAAGTAATTTATATCATGTAAAAAATATATTGAATCTTAATACAAAATTTTTTTGTTATTAATAATTTCATGACTCTTAAATTATACTATGTTGTTAATTTAATTTGTCAAGGATTCCAATTATAAATAGAATTAAACCTTTTAGTCCAGGTGGTTAATTGCTTTTCTTTGATTAATCATGATTTATGTTTGATTCGTCAATTTTTCTCTAACTCTCCCAATCAATTATGACTTTTTAAGCCCGGTCAATCTTGTTGTTCATAATCAATTTTTACCTTTCTTTATTTATTTGATAATGAATGATCATTTTGTTATTACATGCAATTTTTTTAGTATAAATACTATTGTTATATTAGGTTATCATACAATTTGAATCACCATTCCTAATTTGAGAAACATAATTAATATTTTAAATCCTCTTATGGTTTAAGACATTATGATTTTGAATTGATATCTATATGAAACATCATTTCTAATTTAAGAAATATAATTAACATTTAAATCTTAGTGTTTAATTTTAAATTTAATGATAAATTAGGTAAGAGAAATAGATAATTAAAATTACCATATATTAAATTATTTACAGTTATGACACACACAAACACGCACAATGTCCCATGAACATTTATGTGCATCAATAGCAAGTTCTTGACAAAGCTTAACTGCATATATTTACCTGTCTTTTGATATGATCTAATATAGAACATGTCAAGTTTAAAGTTTTGGGTTTTTCAAATATCATACACGCAGTGTAACTATGACAAAAAATTATTTGGGAGTCCTTAAGATCTCATTAGATAAATCTAGAGTTGTTTATGAATTTATTACATGAATCTGATCTTCTTCGACTTTGAATAATTTCTTAAAGGCTGGGTTATTACAAACCTCAAGTCATCCAATTGTTTAGCGGCCTTCAATAGTAATCCATATAAACTACCCGTGATAAATGTTCTAAATCCCTATTTAGAAGAGAATGATTGCTATGCCTAAAGTGCTAACTCTAATTTTATGTTTACGTAGTTTTTATATCTATCAAACAATCACTCTTTTGATAAGATAAGAGGCATAACTTACTATTTATAGGGAAATATGAAAAACCCTATAAATTGACAAAATATCAATTTGCTCCCTAAATAATATTCATATATTAATTCAGGATAATTTTAAAAATTAACTCAATCAAGTCCTTACTTGATTTTTTCAGGTCTAGAAATATAATTCATGTATTAATTATAATCTAGTCTTTAATTTCTAAAATATATTTTAATCAAGTATACTTAATTAAATCATCCTAGTTTAATTTTGACTAATGATTCTTAATGTATGTAACTCATTAGGTTTCTAATATGTTGGCCCAAATATAAATTATAATTATAATTAAATAAATTAAATAATTTTATTTATTATTAATTCAAAAATTAATTAGTTTATATTTCAAAATCAGGTATATTGTCTAGCAACATGTCATGATCTTTCAAATATTAGAAAAGTCATTAGTGGTTTGATTTAACCTTTTGCTGACTGATTTCTTAGTTTAATTAATATTTTTTCATCAATATTGTTCCAATTTAACATTAAAGCATGAGGTATATCTGTCATGCTAAATCATGTTTATTCTGTACATAATAGTTATTGATCGTTTGAATAAGATTTGAAATTATTTTCAAATCTCATTTCACCTTAGCCAAAGATTTATCAATCAATACTATTTGAGAATAGATCGATGAAACATTTTTTTTAATTCACGTAGGGTGATGAATCCTCTCTTGATCACTCAAGTACCTTTATATATATATATATGTTTGTCATAAGACATGTACACTGAATTAACCTGTATGAGAATTTCATATAGAGAGATCACCTATGTATATGGAAATGCTCATATGATAGTCGTATAAGTGATCCTTAGACATGAAATCTCTAAGTCATTTTATATAGAAAATGTTATGCTTTGATTCTGTTATATGTTATCTTAATTGAGATAACAAAAGGTGTGTCTATATATATATATTAGTTCTAGGTGTCCTTTATACCTCAACTTATGAGAACAACTGCTTTCTTCTCAGTATTTAAGAGAGCATCAATTATGAACATTTTAGAAATAATGTTTTGATGCAATAGGAATCCTATAATTATAATAACTTTATAATTTCATTTGCAAAGCATTTTTGTTTTATAAACTTTATCTTTACTCTAGATTAATTAATTTAATATTATATGAATATTAAAAATAAATTAAATTTTTATTAATAATAAATATATATTTATATCAATATAATATAATCAACTGATTATCTATAGGACATATTAAACTAATACTAAATGCACCGATTCATAACAACATAGATAAATGACACAGAAATCTTGCACTTAAGGTAAGGCATATTTCTATCCATAAGCTGCGTGCCTCTGCATAATCTGGCCATGTATACATGGGCAACAAATTAGAGGCAAAAACAGTTCAATTCATCAAACCGGATCACTCCAACAGTTCATGCAACTTGTGGACAAAACCATCAACATAAGAGTTTTCAAGCCCTTCGCCTAACAAAAACTCTCTCCATTTTGCATGGTTTGCTCTCACCAATTTCCCAACTTCACTACCATCATCCATCACAGCTTTCACTGCCTCGCAGACACCATGTCTTGTAAACAAGCCATCTTCTTCACCTTTCTTGACTTCAACTCCAACTTTCAGATCTCCACCCGCTACTCTTGCATTGATTATTTGGTCTCCAACGTTTGGCAAGAGGACTAATTGACACTTATTTACCATACCCTCTGACAACGATCCAGATCCACAATGAGTCACGAAACATCCCACAGAAGGGTGCCTCAAGATCAGCTGTTGCTGGACCCAACCCGTATAAACAAATCCTCTTCCCTTAACTCTCTCCTCAAACCCTTCCGGCAAGGCTGACTCGATTGTTTCAGATCCAATAGGTGGTTTGAGGACAGCGAAAAAGGGCGAGCTTGTAAGCTCAAGACCTAAAACCAGCTCTTGAAACTGATCTTTCTTAAGAATACATTCACTCCCAAAGGCACAGAATACTAAAGTTTCAGCTTTAAAGTTATCCAACATTTTGGCAATCTTTTCTTCCAAGACTGAGTTTGGTGGTTCTGGCACGATAGGACCTGCCAGAATCACAGGCTTGCCAAATTGGTCCTCGATATAATCAGAATAAGGCCCTTCCATCTCTCTACAAGTTTTGAAGGCCAAAGCGTCACAATGACTTAAAGCATATAAATTGCGTTCCTGGAATGAAATGTTGCTTCCATATTGTTGTACAGTAACAGCGCATATTCCTCGAGCTTCATGGGCACGCAGCTTAATTGATGACGGGGGAAAGCTCGGCGGTGGCTGCATCAAATCAGCTGCTGTCAAGCTCTCAAGTTTTCTCTCAGGACTTAACAGATAACCAATGGTAGCTGGGCTAATGATACAGAAATGCACAGATTTAATACCATGCTTGCGTGACAACTCCGGCAACCAATGAGTAAAATCAAAGAAGATGAAGTGAGGATTAAGGATGCGAAGATGGTCCTCGATGGCATGCTCTGTGAGATCCATCGCGGTCATTAAAAGGGGATGCAAAGGGAAGGGAACATCAGTGGTTGTTTCGGTGCCTGTAGGGAGGCCATCAACATGAGGGACAGTGATAGGAATGAAGGTTATGAGATCAGGATGAAGATTGAAAGGCTCAAACTTGGATTGAGTTTTTTTTGGCAAGAAGAAAGAGACTCTGTGGCCTCTCTCTGCAAGCTTGTTTGAGAAATGGACAAATGCAGTAAGGTGACCTAGGGCAAACCATGGATACATGGCTATGTGAAGGTTCTTGGCTGCTATGTTGGAGCTCATTTTAGATTGCAAAGCCTTAAAATTGGCTGGCCATTTTTATAAGTAGACGACCTTTAAAGCTTCGTGCTAATTATGGATGCCTTTTCTATTTTCTCCGAGGTTTTACTTATAAATAAGCACAGCTTTGCTGGGCCTCATATGTTTTACTCAAACTGATCTATTTTAAACAGCTTTATCACGCGTTCGGTAACCGATTAGTCAATATTTTAATGCATAAACCACACCTCCTTTTTATATGGATCTCACTAAAAAAACCACCGAAACTTCCAAGCCAAACATCCCCTGACTATGCAAGAAGCTTCGAAAAAGAAAAAAAAAACGATAAGTTAGGGACTTGGGATGCTATTCTGAGGAAGTCGAACACAGCTGTGCAGTCTTTTTTTTCTTCTTCTTTTGACTGCTATTTCAAAGCTTCAACAGAGAATGGAACAAACAAATGACCAAATAGCAATTATCTCTCTCGATTCTTGAACATTTGGATAGTGAATTACTCGGAAAATTATTTCAGCTGTTTTTTTAATCCTTTCTTTAAACTCGGGTTGACAGCTTAAGTTGTTAATTACCGCAAAATATTTGCATGAGGGGCCTGTTTCTCACAGGCATATATATAGCATGGAGGAAAAAAAGAGGTTTTGTGCAAAACAACACTGCCTCTAATGGTAATACAAGATATTACTTGATCTCAAAGCATAAGAACTCTTAGTAAATAACGGTGTAATAAGATGTAAAGCATTTCACAAGGTCATTGCTGATATGCTCTTACCGTTTTAATACCTTATAAATAACCTGTTGTAAAAAATTACATAATTATTAGATAAATTAATGAACAAAAAACTTAGTTTATAATTAAGTAAAATAATAATAACATGATAAACTTGTAATCATAACAAAAGATTATCATGCTTACTAAGAAAATATATAAACTTGCATAAAATATTAAAATAGAAACCTAGCATACATACTAAGTATATACTAGAACTATGCAAATGAAACTTAACTTTAGTATACATTTAGCTAGACTTGTGCACAAAAAACCAACCATAAAACTCTTCTCTTTTAGGAACCAAAATTGATAGAATTCTTTTCATTATCACATTTGATTATCCTTTGTAAAACAAGAATTGATGTGAATCCAAAGGGTAAGAACCCTTGAGCCCATAATGAAGATTGAACACAACCCAACAAAGCTAATATCAAGTTTAAAAGAACTCGATCAAGTAATTACTTGAACCAAAAAATCATAGTTATTGGATGAAAAACCTCAATTGTTGATTATAACAAACCAAGAACCAAAGGTATAAGGATGAAATCCTGACCCATCAATTATAACGAACTAAAAACCATAGGTATAAGCATGAATGTCACAAAGATAATTGATTTTTGATAAGTTCCTAAAAAAGTTCCATGAGGAAGTAAGCGTAAGAGCAAACTCTCTCACACAAGTTTTATTTGTTTAATAATCAACCCATCTCCAATTAATTAAAACCTATATATAAGATAAATAATCATATTTATACTTTATACTAGGTAAAAGGTTCCAAACAAGGTTGGAAAAATAACAAAAGAGTTCTAAATAAAATAGAAAAAAAATTCCTAAATCAATTAGAAAACTAATATAATTCTCGCATAGTAGATTTTTGTCTTTATCGCAAGATCTTCTTGATGTCTGATTATTATAAACATTTAACCCTATAGAAAACAAGGCCTTTAGAATCATCTAACAAAATTTCAGCTTGGATCAAAAGTTATGGGATTAACATAAAACTAGACATTAGGATAAGAAGCCTAATTCACGTGTAAATTTGAAAATAAGTCGAATCTACAAGTTTTATAGAAAATAAAGCTTAAATATCTTAAATTAACCAATTGAGTTCCCTTTAATCTTATTAGCTCTTGACCTTGTAATAGGCCCAATTGAAATATGTAATGGATCATGTGGTGTTGTTTGATAATTGTCATCATTCCCCCTCCACTCAAAAGATTCGACCTCTAATCATCTTCTTGCTTGGATGTTGACTTATTTTTGCAAGAAATATTATTTTGATTTTGTGATTTTGATTTTTTTCTCTTTTTTTTTATATATATATAAATTTCAAAGAAAGCTCAATATAAAGCTAAACTAGAGAATAAGCTAGATTCAATATATTAAAACTAGGGTAAAAACAAAATCAATAACATAGAGAAAACTACAATAAAAATCCTAACAACATAAATAGATAAAACCTGATTTTAGAGTCTTGCTTTGATATTAACTGATGCGAACCCAGAGGGTAAGAACCATTAAATCCATAATCAAGATTAAATATAACCTAAGAAAGCCAAAATCAAGTTGAAAAGAACCCAGCCATCGATTACTTGAACTAAAAACTGTAGTTATTGGATGATAACCCTCGACCGTTGATTATAACGAATCAAGAACCGATGATATAAGGATAAGACCTTAACCTATTAGTTATAACAAACTAAGTGTAAGACCCAAGTTATGGCTTGAGGCCCAAAAAGCTTCAAGACTATTAGTGAGCCTAAAACATCCCATAACCCAAGCATTTAAAGGAACTCTTTTTTTGAAATAATAAAAGAATATTAAAAGTTATTCGATACAATAAAAGAAAAACAACGTTTAAACAAGCAGTATGACTTTTAGAGTTTTCTCTAGACAATCCCTTAAGCTTAGGTGTAAAGGCCTTTTGGTTTGGGGTTGTTTATGGGACTGGTAACAAGGTAAGATCATCCTTAACTCTTTAATTTTTAGATTATGAACAATAATTTTGGCATGTCAGGGCTTGATGAATGAATTTGGGGTTAGAATGATTTTGATGTTTTTGATGGAATCGATTGTGGAGAACTTGTTAGAATGTTTTATAATATGTATCTGGATTGTATAGGGTTAGGATAAAACTATTTTGATGTTGTTGAATGTATTGTTGAGATTGGGTAAGATCAAAATAGATTGCAGATTGAGATTCTCTAGAATTCCCGATCAAGCAGTCGATCGGTATAAGTGAATCAATCAATTGGCTTATGGTTGGTCAACCGGTTGGAGAAACAGTAATGAGGCAAGTTTGTTTTATTTTAAACAATCAAACAGATGAAGAGGCGGCCGACTGGTTTGTTGGCATTTTCATTTATGTTTTAGTATTCAATGTTAGACTTCTTCTTGGATCTATTTTTTTTTAATATCTCTTATTTATTCATTTAGGTTCTGCAGATACTACTCTGGTCGAACCCTAGTGATTTGTTTGCCTTAGTTTTGAGTCTTTTGTTCGATTTGCTTCTATTTTCCAAGTGAGTGAAATAATTTCTATTATGCATTGTATATGTTTGTTGGTATAAAATGATGAGTATTATTGCTATTATTGATTATATAAGCCTGATTAGTTATTGTTATTATTATTATTATTATTATTTTGTCTTCTTAAATACTCATTATATGCCTGTTTGATTTGATTATGGTCAATATATCCTTTATATTTATTCAAATGTGATCATGCTTGCATTGTGAATTTTGATGATATACCATGAATTCTATATCAATGTTATTTTTTCATTTGAGCTCATGATTCTTGTTACCCCTGTCGCACGTGTGTGGCGTCGCGGCGAAAACATCCTCCCTTAAATGTGGAAAATATGGAGAGACAGGGAATTCTAGTCTTTTATTAGTGAAAAAATAGAATGAGAGTCACTACCTAGTATTCCGGTCACTAGGAATCCTAACTGCTCTCAGAGATCAAGAACGGGGACTGTTGCGGAAAGGGAAGGTATTAGCACCCCAAATATGCCCTACCTAAGATAAGTTTCGTTGTTTTATTGTCTGATAAAATCTAAAGTCTTGTCGTGTTTTCTTGTTATTGGTCTGTCTGTGGTTTAAGAAAAGTTTTACTCGGTAAAGAGATCCCTATCTTATCGGGTAAAACTTAACCGTTCTAATGTCAACAAAAGAATTTAATATATGAAATACGCCTTACGTATAAGGTCGCAACCCCAGATATTAAAAGAAAACAAAATATTTTTTTGGAATTTTTAAGATATTAGCCTATTTCTCAAAACTTTAATATATTGGTTATTAAAGCTAAAATGCATGCTAATACATGTTTTTGAAATTTTCTTTGTTGTATGAAAATACAATATGATTTTATTTTTTTAGAGAGACTTGGCCGTATGCATGAAAACAAAACATTTTATTTCATTTTTTATTTTTTTTTTTTTTTTTTTTTTGTTTTGATGAAAACCAGATATTTAATACCAGGTTTGTATCTTTATAATATAAAAATACAAACCAATATTGATCAAAATGCACTAAAATATTTGCTGAAAATCACAGATTTTTGAAAAGAATTTTTTTGAAATTTTTTTATTTTCGGGCTGGGCCCAACCCGGCCTATGTGGCTGGGCTAGGCCTAGCTGGTTTAGACCCACTAGCGTGCTTGAACAATTCACACATGCCTGCTACAGTGACAATGTAATTAATCTTCAAGTGCACAGTGTTTGTGCATTATCTGCAAAGTTGGAGACGTTTACCTGGAAGCAAGACGAAAGCAACAATATGCTTTGGACCTCTCTCATTTCCTTTCGTTTGTTTTTCTTTTGGTTCCTTTGGTTCTTCCTTTTTTCTGTTTCTGTTTCTGTTTGCAGTTCTTCTTACGATCCCTTCCTTTTCATCTTTGTCTTCTGATGCAACCATATTATTCGATAGTTTCACCCATATTTAACTAGTGTTTTGCATATGTTTTATATATAAAATGCCTTGATATTCTTTGTTTTATGTTTTGAAGGCACTTTTGGATGAAAGATGCAAAAATGAGTAAATTGGAGGTAATTGGCATATTTGACCTTCAATCGATGTTTTGTGCAGAGCGTGATCTCTAAAGGTCGAAATGAAGTAATTCCAGTGGAATTAAAAAGCTAACATCCATACCTTTATGGACATCTAAGGCAGGACAATAAAATAAGGAAGAACATAGAAATCGCAGCTTTCAAAGTCAAATCTCGCAATCTGCCAGTGTTGACCTTCGGTCATTCTGACTTGAATATCTGGAGCTACAAAAGTCCAATTGATGCAAACTCAATTGTTTTGGATTTCTGACTCAAAGGCCTATAAAAGCTCCAAATTTCAGCCAAAAAAGATGTCATATAAGGGAGATAGGATTTTTCAAAGATGACTACTGAATTCTGCCAGCAAACAGGTTTCGTGAAGAAACGAGTCCAAATTACATTTTGAAGCATCTAAACCGATATCCAAGTTTTTATTTCATAAATTTAGCTCTCTAAGTCAAATATTGAAGATTTCATGCAAGACTTTTTTTTTTTTTTTTTAGGAAAATAGTTATTGAAGTACTTAAATGTAAACAATCTACTTAAGAGAGGACTATTTTGTAAAATAGAGATTAGAGTTTCATAGGATATAAAAAGAATGAGAGAAGAGAAGGAGGGCAGCCACCCAAGAGGAGAAAAATGCCCCCTACTCTAAGAAACCCTAAATCATGCATTCTTCCATCTTTTTGATTAGTTATTCAACAAACATGCAAGGCTAAACTTGTTTTCTTGGTTGCAATGACACATAAACCTTCGAATTTTAAGAACTGTAATATTTATTTTACCTTTTCTTTTCAGTTTATATGATGAATATGTTTGTTCTCCTATGCTTATTTTTCATATGATTGTTTATTTTAATTGCTAGAGCGGACTCTTAAGTTTTTATTGAAGACAATCTATTGCTAAGTTTGATATCAAAACCGGAGTTGTGGTATATGAACTTGTGAAGCAACTAAGTTTAATAATTGTAGCGGATCTATGTTATTAATCTTATGGAGAACATTCAATCAAAGAAAACATAGACTGCAGACAGTTATGTTTTCTTGATTAATAAACTTATCTAGTTCTTAAGGCTGTCATTGAATTAAATTACTAGTGCGGACACTGTGGTTGTTTGATGGATAGGGTTAGTTATATGGCGGATCCGTTAACTAACCAATGTTAAGAAGAGATAACTATTCAGAATATAAATTGATGTTTCGTTTTCATTGTTGTAACCCATTTTTGGGTCCCCGTAAAAAAATAAAATAGATAGCCAAAGAAGGTTAGAAAAAGGACAAGAGGCAGAAGCGCTCGGAAAATGGTCAGAAAATTGGTCAAGGAGTATAAAGATACAAAGATTGGATTTTTGACAAAATATTTTTGAAGGATGAGAACCCTATTGAGAAGGAAATTTTGAATTTTGAGGAGAGAAGCCCAAATTTGGATGTTTATGGGTTTAATTGATTTTTTATTGGATTTATAGGGGATTTGATTGCAAGAAAATTGATTTTTTAAGTCAATTTGGGCTTTAAATTGAAGAAATTAAAGTTCTGGGGCTAAATTATAATTTTTAGGATTTTATTAAGTCAAATCAGGGGCTTAATTGCATAAATATTGAAGTTTAAGGGCCAATTAGGGACTTAATTGTGAAAATCCGAAACCAGGGACCAATTTGGAGAAGGCGCAAAGATAGGGGGGGCTGTTTGGAATTGTTTCAGGGGCTTAATTGAAGAAATTGGAAGTTTATTGATCAATTAAGGGCTTAATTGCATAAATCAGAGGCCAAGGACCAAAGTGAAAAACGCGGCCAACTATGGGGACGGACTGAAATTAGCAGGGACGAAATTGAATTAAACAAAGATGATTAAGGACTGATTCGAAACATGTTCTGGCGCCTTTATTTTTAAATGAAACGGCGCGTTTTAATCCAAAACGACGCCGTTTCATGCATAAAAAAAAAAAAAAAAAAAAAGGGACCGAACGGTGCCGTTTTGAACGGCACTGTTCCCCTTTCTTCTTCCTTTCCCCCGCACCTGCAACAGAAGGAAAAGCTTGGTTTTTTTGAAATAAACTTCCCGCCTCTCTCTCCCTTGCATCTCCACCGAACAACCCGAAGCCCCACACCGTGGGACCGCCGACCGAAAGCATTGGCCGACCACCGGCCGAAAGTAAAGAAACGGCACCTTGCTGTCGCGGGTGGTGGCCGACCAGCCACCCGCGAAACCCGCTCCAAGGCGCACTAACACTGGTCCCCCACACGGTTCGGCCCCTATAAATAGAAGAGAAAACTGAAGAAAGAAAAAGGAGGAGAGGACCCGAAAAAGAAAGAGAAGAACCGAAAGAGAGAGAAACCAACGAACTCAAGAAAACAGTCACCGAAAACCCAAAAAGTTGAGAAGCTTGCGATAGTTGAAACTGAGAGGGAACTCAAGAAGCTGAAACAGAAGGAACGAGCCGGTTGAACGACGACGAACCGTTGGAAAAACAGCCGCAGCGCCGCCCTGGAGCCGCCGTCCGTGAAGCCACGACACTGCAGCTCCGCCAGCAAGCCGCCGTCTCCGCTGCGCCAGGTACACTATCCTTTTCCCCGTGCATTTTTTTCTTCCGAAGCTGAGTTCGGTTGGCCTCCTGCATGCAGAATCGTTCTGCATGCAGGAGGCGCGCGGGGGGGAAAATAATTCCCCCGTGCTGTAATTTTTTACTTCTCTGGGCCAGATGGTTCTGGCCCAGAAATATGTGGGGCGGGCCAGAAGGATTCTGGCCCAACCCGGCGGTCTGGGCCGGTGTCGGCCCAGACCCATGTAGTTTTTTTGGGGCCGAACTCGGCCCAATCCCTTTCGGGCCGAGTTCGGCCCAACGGCTTTCAAGCTGGGGCCGGCCCATTTAGTTGGACCGGCCCAGCCCAGTTAGTATATTAATATATTATATTATATTATATATTATTATATTATGCATGTGTGTGTATATGTGTATATATATTTTTTTTTTCTCAAAAAAAATATAAAAAAAATATAAAAATTTCTGAAAAGTAAAAAATATATTGTTGTTTTGGTATATTTGATTTGCAATTTTTTATACTATGGGGATGTAATTTCAGTATTTAAAAAACACCTGTTTTCGTAAAAAAAAAGAGTTTATAAAAAAAAAATGTTTCGTTTTCATGCATACGGCCAATACACTA
Source organism: Populus alba (assembly GCF_005239225.2). Taxonomy (NCBI): domain Eukaryota; kingdom Viridiplantae; phylum Streptophyta; class Magnoliopsida; order Malpighiales; family Salicaceae; genus Populus; species Populus alba. The sequence continues at coordinate 5,551,275 of NC_133294.1, read as the reverse complement.
GCATGTTTTGAATGTCCTTTATATATATAATAAAAAAAATATTGGAAGTTTTGAAAATGTGTTTTCGCATAGATTTCTTAAACACAAAAAAATCATTTTCTTGCATTTGTGGATTTTACAACCTGTTTGTAAAACTCCAAAGGGTATTGGCCAATATTCCAAAAACTATAAAAAATCTTATTTTGGGAGGAGAAGTTGTGGTTATTGTTCACCGCTAATGTTTGGATGAAGAAATCCTTAAAAGGACGAACATCCAAAATATTATCGGGAGTAATAAATCAACGCGCATGTTTGAAAGAAGCTTTGGTTGCAATCGAGAACATTTCAAAATTTTAATTTTTTTTTCTCCACGGTTTACGAGTCGTGAAAAGTAATTGTTTTTTTAAGAATTGTGAAATTCTTTATTCTCTTTATCCTTGCGATTTACGAGTTGACGGGATTAGAAAACACCAACACCATAGACTATAAAGCAAACCAAACACCAAGCAGCTTACCTTAGGTAGGGCGTACTAGGGGTGCTAGTACCTTCCCTTTACGCAACCAGTCCCTTGCCTTAGAATCTCTGAAAGACCAGTTAGGGTTCCTAGTGACCAAATACTAGGTGGCGACTCCAAAGAACCAAATCCTTAGAACACCACGAAAATCGCCAGCCGATGTCGTGCCTTTATAAAAAAATTTTGTGGGGGTGTGACAGAATGGCGACTCCGCTGGGGATGTTAGGACTAAGCTTGATTTGTTTGTTTGTTTATGTTATATGTTATTGGTTTTTGTTTTCTTATGATGTTTTGTTTAAAAGCTTTAGCATATATCTTTACATTCTATCATACATGCCATAGTCATGATTCACTTTATTATTATTATTATGTTTTGGAGGGCACACACATGTAACTCTAAGTTTAAGTGGGGGACTAGCAGCTTGCCTTATGACTTGAGTCAAGGCTTAAGTTTGTGTAAACCCCAACTCTTTGCTGAGTGTTTAGACTGATAGTGATTGGTACACGTGCCATCCCACTATCTGCTGGACCTCCATATCGCCTTTACGAGGGTGATCACTGGAACAGCAAGAGACCCTCTTTTAGAGACCTAGTAGTAAACCTACCCTATGTCTTACGTAAAAGAACTAGAACCTATCCTTAGGGTGTATGTTCCAATATAAATCTTTTGCATCGAAACAAGACTAACCCCCCATGCATTTTGAATTGCAGGATTTGTGAACGAAATGACCATCACCAAATCTTCCATAGAGTATGGAAAGAATTCTGAACTGTCACAATTGATTGAAGGAGACTGCCTTAGAAGCGATGCTAAGAAGATGTCGCCAATCAAGAACCTGAATTGCATATTGAATGAGGTGAACAAGTTAACGACTCATTTTCAGAATGTGGATAAAGATGCATTTTTTAGGAAATACGGACGTTTGATGGAAATCGCAAAGGTAGAAGTGTTAAGCCCAGCGGTGCGAGCCTTAGTTCATTTTTGGGATCCAGAATACCGATGTTTCTCCTTTGGAAGCATAGACTTGTGCCCCACGATTGAGGAAATATGGATTGTTGACCGAGTTTCCGAATGACCTGTATCGGATTTATTCTCCTTTGAGATCCGACAAGATCATCCCTGAGCTGTCAAAACTGCTCAGAATCTCCAACTTGGAAAAGTTTCTGGAAAAGAATGGCACCGGTTTGAAATGGAGGATGCTAGAGTTTGGAAAAGGAGTCAGAAGTAGAAAAAGAGAGATTGATTGCCTTAGGTATATTTGGCCTTGTGTTGTTCCCAAGTCAGACTGGTTTAGTAAGCTTGGAGGCCGCCGCTGCTTATGTGGAGTATGAGAAACACAGATCAATCCAGTGGTTGCTATCTTAGCCGAAACATTTTTGACACTTAACCATTGTAGAAAAAGCTGGAAAAGGAGCAATGAGATGTTGCACGCAACTGTTGTATATTTGGATGGTGAGCCATATCGAAACAAAGAAACCTGTCTTCAATAATTTTTGGTGGTTCACTCAAAAACCCCTAAAGATGTGGAAGAAGAAGAATGGGGAGATCTAGACAACCAGGGTTGGGTTGATAAATTGGAAGGATTACCTAATAGCGATTTTAAATGGAGAGCACCATGGGTAACAACAACGAAGGTCCTAATGAGTTGTGGACAAAGGCATTGGGTACCATTGGTGGGGATTACGGGTTATGTGAGTTATGCTCCGACTTTAGTGGTAAGACAATTCGGGGGCAATACAGTTTGTTCCCAGAACTATGGGAATTGCTCAATTCTTTGGTCTGTTCAAAGATCCCATGGCAAAAAGAAGTTTTGGAGATCATCAAACAAGATTGGAAGCATCTAGTGTTGGTGGAAAATAGAAGGTTTGAGAGATCCAAGTGTGAGCGAAGGATATGTAAAATGGAGAGCCTCAGCTGCTTCAGCCATGCCTTGCGCTATAGAGGAGCCTATTAAGGGAAAAGAGGTTAATATTGAAGATGATTTAGCTGCTTCAGCCATGCCTCGTGTAGAAGTCAAATCTCCTCAAACCATAGAGGAACCCCTCAAAAGAAAGAGGGTTAACGGTGAATTGAGAAGGCAAGTGGACAAACTAAGGATAGAGTTGAGCAAGAGCAGAAAGGACAAGGCGACGTTGGAAGGAATGATGCTAGGAGATGATAAAAGGAGAAACATTTCTAGATGAGCAAATACAGTCTAGAGATGCGAAAATAACCAAGCTTGAGTTAAAGTTGGTTGAGGAGAAGATTGCTAGGGAAAGGAGTGAGAAGGAGCTTAAAGGGTTGAGTTTGGATTGGATGCAAAGTTGTTCTGAACTTGAAGCAATGGAGATGGACTTTAGCGATTGCCAAGAAAGTGCAAAATATTACCAAGAAAAAATTTGTGCAAGTGCAATTCGAACTAATGGATAGGATTAAGAGGTATAAGGATTTGAATAAGAAATATATAGAGTTGGAAAGCAAAAGGGGAGGATTCGAGGATGATAAAGCGGAGTTAGCAGCCAAGAGGAGTGAGATAAAAGTTGCAAGGATAAAGCTCGACAAAGAACGCGAAAAGTCGAAGTATTTGGACGAGAAGCTAGTAGCAACGGAAAAGCACAAGGATCGAATCGACGCCAACAAACATTGCTTTGAACAGAACAAACATGTTGCTCATAGAAAAAATGACCAAAACCGATGAGCAAATGGATGAAGCTGCTGCACATGCTCGAATTATTAGAATCAATGCACGGAATGTGGGAGGAGACATCATTCGCTATCGCCGAAGCCTAGCCGAAACCGATGCCTTTTTAGGGAAGATTGAGAACCGGCGGCTTTTGCTTTCTTACCTTTGGCTAAGGAGTTTATGGAGGAAAGAGATTAGCATGTTGTATTTTTTTAAAAATGTATTTTTATCCAAGCATTAATGAAAAGGGCGTTGACCCATCTTCTTATGCAAAATCTGTCTCTTGGTGAACATGATTCTAGCAAAAACGACTCGAAAGGCAGAACTTCTATCAAAGCAATGTGACAAGAGAATGCTTATAATGGGATGGTTATTTTTCGTTCACAATAAAACATGCATGCATCCATCACAATCATACATTTTCTCATACATCTATGCATGCATCTCCAGATCGTGAAACATAGGTCCACATCCAGAGTCCACCAAACCCGGTCCAGATCAAGAATGGAAAACGAAGAAAAGAGCTCAGTTAGAGTCACACTACCAGACCGAGTTGGAATCCGTGAAAAATGAAGTTTCCCGGTTGACCAATCTGCTTGAGCAACTTTTAAAAGCCAAGAATGGGGAGGGAACATCCACCCAACCACCTATAGGAGCACCGTCGGCCCCTGTCCGGGGGTATCTCAGAACATGGGGGCAGATTCAGCAACGGGGGCAGCACTTTACACCTGTTATTCCCATTCAGCCCCCTCAAGCTCATATCACTGTAGATTTAACAGCCGAGGGGCCTTCCGATAATAGGTCCACGGGTTTTGTGAATGATGACAAGATATCAGCATTAGAAGAAAGGTTAAGAGCAGTCGAGGGAAAATGATTGGTTTGACCCCCTGCGAACGTCGGAAATATGCTTGGTACCTAACCTCACGGTACCAAAAGATTTTAGGATACCAGAGTTTATAAGGTATACTGGGTTGGAATGCCCAAACACTCACCTTCGATCTTATTGCAACAAGATGGCTGAAGTAATTCATGACGATAAGTTAATGATCTACTTTTTCCAAGACAGTCTACTCGGGATCTGCGCTAAGTTGGTACATGAGGCTGGATAATGTCAAGATTAAGAAATGGAAGGACTTAGTGGAGGCTTTCCTAAAGCAATACAAGTTCAATTTGGAAATTGCTCCAGATCGAACGAGCCTCATGTCGATGGAAAAGAGAAGCCAAGAGTCAGTGAGGGCTTATGCACAAAGATGGAGGGACGAGGCCACGCACGTGCAACCCCCTTTGATAGAAACGGAGATGGTGACTTTGTTTCGCCAATACATTCAAGGCACCTTACTATGAGCATTTAATGGGTAGCTCATCTCAACATTTCTATGATGTTGTACGTGTGGCGGAAAGAATCGAGCAAGGAATTAAAGCAGG
>NC_133294.1:5442211-5546193 GCF_005239225.2 Populus alba | reverse complement strand
TCATACTAAAAAAAACAAAATAGTTTTTATTTTGCATGACTATTTGAATTTAATAACTAATTTATTAAAGCAATGAAAACTTAGTTTATATTAAAAAAAAAATTGTTTCTTTTAATATACAAGATTATAAACTTATACGTAAGATATATTTTTGATATTGGATAAAAAAAATAATTTTTATTTTATTTTTATGTTTTGGCTCTAAAATGGCTAGGCTTGACTCTAAAACTATGATATATACTCTACTAAGGTGTACTAACTTTAATAATTTAGACATACTAATGGTTAAAAACACAAACATTATCTTAGTTTATATTAGAAAAATAAACAATGTAACTTAATTTTAGGTTATGGTTATACTAGAGATGATATGTTTTTCTATACACAACCAGTCTTCTTATCTAAACTTGAGATTAGTTAGGATTTTTAGTAATTAAAATATTTGGTGGTAAATCTTTTTCTTTTTTATTGAGAAAAATAAAAAATTTCTTATTCTTTTCGTTCATTATTATAAGGATCCTAGTCCGGAAAAAAATCATCGCGACACTGCAATATGTATTTACAAAAAGGAGTATTTCAAATTTTGTTTACTTTCCATTCTCATGCTATCAGAGAATATGCTTCACTAAATCAAAACTGATGCATCAATGTTAGTTGGAAGGTGAAATTTATGTCATTCTAAATTGAGAATAGGTACTGATTTGTAATTTACCATCATAAGTCAAAAATTGGACAGGATCCTTTTTTTTTCAAAAGCTAAAAAGTGGGATTTTCACTGGTACATGACATTTTTTTTTTATTGTGAATCTTAATAATAAATTGATGATTTTTTCCCTTTAAAAAAATCTCATTTAAGCGCATTTTTAGGAGTAAAACAATCTTTTCATTTGACTCATTTATCATTTGTGAATTGTTATGGGGTATCTTTGTTTTTTTATTAATCTTTTGCATAATAATATGACTTTTTTGCCATCAAAAGTAAATAATCAGCTAAATATAATTTTGGGATCTTTTTTGACATTTCATAATTTTATCTACAGTGTGATAATAATTCCATTACTTTTTAATATATTTTTTTTTAAAACTTGATTTTGAGGAGCTAATTCATAATTGCAAAATTGTTTTTTTTTTTTTTTTGTAATAATGCTTGGGTTCCAGGTGTAGGATGGTGTTCTTTTAAAAAAAATATTAAAAACTGTTGATATGTGTCAAGTACTCCATTGCCTTTGAGCAATGTGTGTAATTGTATGCAATGATATAAAAAAATAATTTTGCCATATTATTAGATTTGTCTGAGCTTTCTTTTTCTTTTTATGCGTCACATGTACTCATCATACCTCTGACGAGTCGATGACATCCTTGTTTTATTTATTTCTCTCTTTCCTCCTAAAAAATCGTGTTTGGCCTTCCACATTTTCATATTAGCCCTTCAAGCTTGTTTTCTTTTGATTTTTGTGCTTGATTTTTTTATATCTATTTTGTTTTGTTTTAATTAATTTCTTAATATTTTTTTTTCAATTGCATCCTCCTTTAATTTCATTGTCTACCATATTTGATCCTTATTTTTTTGATTTATTTATTTATTTTGTTGATATATTTGTTGTTTGGTGTTTCAAAATCAATCCTTTTAGTTTTGATTTTTTTTAGTTTAGTCCTTTTTTTTTGTTAATTTTTTTTTATTCAATCCTTTCAATTCTAATTTCTCTCTCTCTCTCTCTCTCTCTCTCTCTCTCTCTCTCTATATATATATATATATATATATATATATATATATATATATAATATATATATATTTTTGGTACTTCTGCTTTTGATTTTTTTTTTTTTGCTCTTTTGTCAAAATTCTTATAATTTTTAATTTTATCATTGAAATCAAGTTTATGATTTTTTTCAATAATAATAATATTAATTTCATTTTGGTCCTTCTTTTGATTTCTTATTTTTTTTTCTTCGCCCTAAAATTTTTATCGTTTTTAATTTATTTCAAATCAAGCTTATGAATTTTATAATAATAATAATAATGGTGATAAGAACAATATTACTAATAATACTATTAATAATGATAATAATAATGTTAATAATAGTGGTAATAATAATAGTTTAAGTAGTGATAGTGATAATAATTATAGTCCTAGTCGTAATAATAAAAATAACATTAATAGCAGCAATGAAAATAACAACAAGAACAACAACAATAACAATAATGATAATAATTACTATAATGATAACAATAATAGTAGCAATGATAACAATATTAATATTAACAATATAGTAATAATTTTGATATTTTTATAATTCAATATTAGATTTATTGGGAGTTAAGTTTCATTATTTTTTTTATATAATATTTCTATTATAATAATTTGAATTACATGTTTGAAAAGTTTATGTGGTATGATGTTTTTATTTTATTTTATTTTCTTATTGTTTTTTTCTTGATTTTATTGTTTAACCATAGTTTTTTTTAAATAAAAATTATTCATTTAATTTTTTTTTTAATTTATTAAATTAATTAATTTTATAACTTATATATTTTAAGTAGAAATTCGCGCTAGTCAAATAGCAATAAAGTCAAGGAATTTCAAAATTTATTTTCTTTTATGAGTTTAATAGAATTGCAAAAAGATCCCCGTATTAGTGTTTTATTTTAATTTATTTTACGTTTTTTTTAAAGTAGTTACACAGCATATAAAGCACCCATGGAAAACACACGAGTACATATGACACTCTTCTGAAAAAAATATGGAACAAATCCAGCACATATTCGTACAAGTCCAAGGATTAAAGTTCCACGTAGCAGAGATCGGAGCAGGTAAGAATCCAACACACTCATCCCAACAAGGCAACAACTGTCATGAAACTATCACTAATATTTTGATCACTGGCCTTCCATTTTGATCTTCAGGTCCCAAAGTGGTGGTGTTTCTCCACGGATTCCCTGAGATATGGTACTCATGGCGCCACCAGATGATTTGTCTTGCCAACGCAGGATTCCGGGCCATCGCACCCGACTACAGAGGATACGGGCTATCCGACCCGCCACCTGTGCCGGAAAAGGCCATGTTTGGTGACCTTATCAGCGACCTTCTCGCAATCCTGGATTTCCTCGAAATTACCAAGGTACTGCTGCTTTTACGGTTTTACCCTCGACCCCCACCCCATCGTAGAAAATTTTAACTGCAGTACAATAACCTGCAGTAACATCAATTATTGTTTCCCCAAAGTACTCTTTTGTGATCTACCCCAAGAAACCTAGGGGTAGTTTGGGTATTTTCGAAACAACTAAAGGAGTTTTAAGAAACTTAATGGTCATCATTGACAATCAAGAGGCTAAATTATGGTTTCTGAAACAAAAGGACTGAGTTTCTATATCGCTTAAACCACAGGGACTAAATTATTATTTTGACGCCAACGAAGTTTGTGTCTCCCTCTCCCTCATCTCCTGCAAGGTCTGGGTTGGGACATCTTTTTTGTAAAAACAATATTGCATGCAGACCAGGTCTACGCTGCTAACCGCATTTCAAATTGCGATTGGTCGCTCAAAAAGCATCAAAGTGATCCTTTTTTGCGCGGCCACCTGTAACTTGAAACGTGGGTGGTCTCATAGACAAACGGGCTGTTAGTCCCGACCGGTCTGATGATACCTTAATGTTAAAGAAACGAAATTCCACTTCCAGAATATTTTTGTAACCCAAATTTTCCAAGAGGAAAGTGATGCTATGGAAAATATAGCTAGAAAGAAATCACTACAGTACGTGAGCAGCTGTTTTAGTGAGGGAGAAGTGACGAAAAGAACAGACTTTTGAAATGTTGACTTGTGATGGGTTACTGAGAAATTCAAGCAAAAGAAGAATTCTCAGAGATTGTGATCAGTTTTATCATTTGTGGGGTGTTATTGATTTGATTCTCGCTCTGTTCTGTTGCTTGAATGATCATAGGTTGTTCTTGTTGCAAAAGATTTTGGAGCCAAGCCAGCTTACTTGTTTGCACTTCTACATCCAGAGAGGGTCCTAGGGGTTGTGACACTGGGAGTGCCATTCATACCACCAGGTCCAAGTCAATACCAGAAATCCCTCCCCGAAGGCTTTTATATATCTAGATGGCAGGTCGTTTTCCATTTTATATTCCTTGCTCGAAACATTCGATATGGCATATCTTTTTTTTTCTTTTCTCTCTTTTATTTTTGTATCTGATAGTTTGTTAGAATGTACAGAAATTCTAAATGACCATCGAATGCTAACTATGCATGCATCGACTAGAATATTTACATGAACGGTTTAGAATTTAACAATCTACATGCTCGAGACTGTCTGTTTGCTGAAGTCTCAAAATCATTTATCTGATTCCTTATTATTTTTTCTTTGAGTTGTGTGTAGAAACCTGGACGAGCGGAAGCTGATTTTGGTCGACTTGATGCAAAAACGGTTGTCAGGAACATCTACATTTTGTTCTCTAGAAGTGAAATACCAATAGCTGCTGAAAACCAGGAGATTATGGATTTGGTGGACCTATCCACTCCTCTTCCCCCTTGGTTCACAGAGGAAGATCTTGCGACATATGGAGCCTTGTACGAGAAGTCTGGATTCCAAACGGCGTTACAAGTTCCATATAGGTAAGTGGCGTGTCTTTTAAAGGAGTGCCAGTCTCTGCTAATTTGTCTGACTTGTTTAATGTTAGCATCTGATAAGATTGGTTTGATTGTATACTTTGTAGGTCCCTTGATGAAGATATCAACATAACAGAACCAGTAGTTGAAGTTCCAGCACTTCTGATCATGGGCGACAAGGATTATGTCTTCAAATTTCCTGGGATGGAAGCTTACATAAAGAGTGGGAAGGTCAAAGAGTTTGTCCCTGGTTTGGACATCATATATTTGCCTGAAGGAAGCCATTTTGTCCAGGAGCAATCACCTGACGAGGTGAATCAGCTCATACTTACTTTCCTTAATGCCAGAATCTGGTCGTGAGGATTTGTGGCGAAGTATGTCTTATTATCAATTGGCCTTAATGCTGCAACCTTGAAACACTGGAATCTAATTCTGATGTTGAGCTCTATGATTGTCGAGTATGCAGAGAACTGTTAATGCAGGACCACTGCTCTCTGCCTCTGTATCTGTGGTCGGACCTGTTTGTATTTGAGTTTGAAGAAAAACCATGCATCATATAATTAATTCGAGTCTTAAATGGATTTTACTGTTTTCAATAATCATAATTTTGTACGCATGCTGAAATATCTTGCCCCACCTTAATGTTAAGCTCCATGTGAATTCTTCGAAACAAATTTCGTGGAGGTTGAATGGATAATTAAGATACACGTTCGAACACATATATATATATATATATATATATATATATATTTTAAAATTTTAAAATTAACAATTAAATAAATCTTTAATAACCCTACAATTTATAATACTCAAATAAATAATCTCTAAACTATAAATTTAAAAATCTAATTAGTTCAATTATCCTTTTCAAAATTTAATTTACACCAACTTAATTATTGACGTGCTAGCTAGCTCATGGTGCTGGAGTGCTGCCTAAAATAGTACTGTAAAGGAAACATGTAAAGCTGCCCCTCATCTTCCATCCTCAAGACATGGATTTTATTTGTGTCGACTACAAGCAAATTAAAAGGAGCAACTAAAAAAAGAAGCCATTATTGAGCAGAGAGGCGGATGATGAAAAGCCAAATGGGACCGAGAGGGACGATAGAGGAAAGGAAAACCAAAGGGGAAAAAGGAAGCATGTGGTGAGGGAAACTTCCATGGCCTTGGATTCAACATCATGGTCACTCTCATGCTCGTCTTTATATCCGTTTGGCTGTACCTAACTCCTATTATTTATTTATTTATTTTTAAAATTAATACAGTAAATTAAAAGTTGTAATAGAATAATATCATTTGAAAGAAATTAAAATGTTGAGATGGGATTTGAGAGTGAAGGGATAGCCTACCGATGCAAGAAACTTGGTATTCAAGAACCTACCAGAAGAAAAAATATGGGCTATCTACTTACATTATTAACTCACGAGTTTATTAAATTAATTTACATGTTATCGAATCAATTTTATTTTTTTAAAATGATGTTTTTTTCATACGGTTTGGTTAAACTCCATATACCAAATTTCTTATATATATATATATATTATATATATATATATATATATATATATAGAGAGAGAGAGAGAGAGAGAGAGAGAGAGAGAGAGAGATGATCTCAATCCTCACAATTGATTAATACTGGTCATAGTTTTGTTTCGTTTGGATACAATTGTGAGTAAAATATCTTATTTCGGCTAAAAGTGAGAAGAACAAAATGCTTTTATATAAAAAAAAATAAGTTCGTGACTCGATAGTTTAGGTTATTTGAACAGGAAATGATATTCTTTATTACATGTATTAACCATTATAAATCAGGTTGCTGATTTGGTGAGCTGACTAGATTTAACTTGATATTTTTTTTGTTAAGCCGCTGGATAAAATGATATAAGTTTAAAGGGTGAAATTAAATTAGAATAAAGTAACTCAGAACATGAATTATATAGATTAACGGGGTCGCTTCATGCCAGCCGAACTTGTACTCCGCGCCTTTGTATCCTTTTCCTGTGTTTCCTTGTGCTAAAAACCTGTAAAACAAGATGGAAAGCAGGCCAACAGGGAGGGAAGCCAATGTTTTTTTTTTTTTTTTCCTGTTTTGTTAGAAATGTTATTGAAAAAAATTGAATTTTTTTAATTAAAAAATTTTATTTTAATATATTTTTAAATAAAAAATATTTTAAAAGAGCGATCGTTTATCACAGTAACAAAAATGATATTAATATGAAATAAAATCTAATTGTATCAGTGGACATATGATCAAGAATATTAAAATAGTGTAAACTAGTTAGATTGGCCACACTATGTTGCGGGCATTCATAAAAAATATTAATGAAGAGTAGGGCAAAAACATTTTTTTAAGATTGATGGTCCGAGCGTTGCTGCGAGCTGATTGACAAACAATATAAATCATTATGGTAATGATAGTTGGAAGTTAGATTTGTGAACACCATGCTAGATGCAAGCGATGTGGATCTAGTTGTTATTATTATTATTATACCCTTGAAATCAAATCTATGATTTTTTTTCAATAGTAATAAAATGTTTTTTCAAATTTATTAATAATTATATTATTAATAATAAAAATAATAATATTAATAATAATATTTAAACGTGTCTGATTCAAGTTCTTATAGTTTTTAATTTTACATTTCAAATCAAATCTATAGTTTTTCTTCAATAGTAATGATATTTTTAAAAAATTTAATAATAATAATAATAATAAACATGCTTAATTCAAGTTCTTATAGTTTTATAACTTTACCTTTCAAATCAAATTTATAGTTTTCTTTAATAGTAATAATATTTTTTGAAAATTTTAATAATAATAATAATAATAAGACTCACGTTCCTTGGCTTTGAGTTCCCTTGCCAGATCGAAGTTACCATAGCCAAACCCCAAGTTACTTGGGTATGACTTCCCATGCCAGGCTCATGGCATTCAAGATCCAAAATGCTAGGATTTGACAATCATATCTAATCCAAGCACATAAAATGTGATTGCTTTTCTAGACCCGAGCGTCAAGACACTAAGGCACTATCCACCATAAGTCAAGTCAATGCACCACTCAATTAGATAATTTTAACCCATATAAATAATTTCTCGACTCACATGATTTTTTTTTGTACAACATGCACATGATCTTGCTTTTTTAGAACCTGTTTATGAATGTGATTGTCATAACCCAATTTTTAACCCTTTTATTTTAATGATTATTATTATTTTTTATTTACTGAAAATGATAAAAAAAAATGATGAATGATGAAATAAATGAAGAATGAATTAAAATCTGGGTTAAGGGCAATATGATTGGAAGTTTTAAAGATTTAATTAAATTTTTGAATTGTTTAATAAATCAAGTTAAGGGTTTAATTGGAGAATTGATAAGTTTTGACACTTGATTAAGCTTGAAATAAATTTAATTAATCCAATCAAGGGTTTGATTGGAGAAATGATAAGTTTTGAGACTTGATTAAGCTTGAAATCAATCTAATTAATCCAATCAAGGGTTTGATTGGAGAATTGATAAGTTTTGAGATTTAATTAATCTTGAAATCAATCTAATTAATCCAATCGAGGGTTTGATTGGAGAATTGATAAGTTTTGAGACTTAATTAATCTTGAAATCAATATAATTAATCCAATCAAGGGTTTGATTGAAGAATTGACAAGTTTTAGACGTAATTGAGCTTGGAATTAACTTATTCAGGGACTTAATGGAAAAAATATTAAAGTTTGGGGTCAAAATTGCATAATTAAAATCCAAGGATTAGCTTGTAAAAAGCATTGAAATAAAGGGGTCCAATTACAATTTACCTAGGGGCTTGATTGCACGATTTCAGAACTTTAGTGACTAGATTGAAAATGGCCATTCCCATTACACAAACGACATCGTTTTTAGAAGTTGTTCATCGCCTTCTTCCTCAGGAGTCGTTTCTTGCAGTAATGGCTGTGAAGTCGTTTCAATTGTAGAGATGTTTGGCATTCTCTAGCTATAAAGCCAGAGAAGATTAGAGAGCGCGGGGGAGAGACCGGAGGAAAAACTGGTGAAAAACCAAAGGAGGAAAAGAAAAAAAAAACGCCACGAACGACAAAAAACAAAGAACGCAGGGGGAGAGACAGAGAGAAAAAAACAGGGGAAGAGAAACAAAAAAAGAGAAAACCAGAGGGAGCTTACGTTCAACCAGCAGAACGTCATGCCTGAAATACCATCTCCTTTGTCTTGAGCAGGGGGAACCGAGAGAAACCAGGGTAGCAGACTGTCGCTCCCCTGTTTCTTCTTAAAGAAACAGAGGCCATCCTCTGGCTTTATAAAAGCTAGAGAAGGCCATGGAGGAAAACGGATCACAGCCTTCTCCATCTCCAACTCCAACACCAGAGATGGAAGACAAAGAGAAAACAAAGAGACGATAAAGGAAGAAATGAACACAGAAAAAAACACAGAGGACGAGCAAGAACAATTCACGAAGAACAGGGGGACGAACGAAAAAGAACAAAAAAAAAACTGACAAGAAACAAGGAGGGAGAAGACACAGTCTGGCCAGAGCTAACCGGTTGTCACCTTTGTCTTCATCTTTACGCACAGCTGCTCCAGGTAAGCTCCTGGTTTCAAGTTGTGCATGCAAATACAATCTACACCAGTAATTTTAATTACGCTTGTGTTGTGATTTCTTGACTCATTGGCTTGGCCTGGACTGGTTGGGTCTCGTCTAGCTAAAATAAAATAAAAATAAAAAATAAAAATATAGAAAGTGTAGAAATACAAATTTTGTATGTCTTAGAAAAAAAATATGTTTTTGTCAATTTATTCGTTGATATCAGGATCAAGAATAAAAAAAAGAAAGAAAATATACTGATTTTTTTGTAGTTATGAATTTTTACCAAGTCAGAGTTGGAATTATTTGAGGTGGAATTTTTATCAACACCAGAGTTAGAATTATTCGGGTTTGAAATTTTTACCAACGCCAGAGTTGAAATTATTCGGGATTGAATATTCACTGGCACTAGAGTCAGGAATATTATCCACAAATCATCATAGCATAAGCGAATAAATATTTAACAATTTAAGACAAAACCATCAATGCAGTCTGCCTCAGGCAAAACGTTTAAGGGGTGATAATATCTTCCCGTTTACGTAACTAGTCTCGTACCATATAATCTCTATTGACCAATTAAGGTTCGTAGTGACCATAATACCAAGTAACGACTCCTTAAACAAGACATTTCCTCCTAAAAGAACAAGATGCCAGAAATCTGTTTTTTTTTTCCATAAATCAAGATTAATTTATGGGCTGCCGCGATGTCGAGTGCGATAATGAATATGATTATTTTTTTGAAGTACTTTTCACTAAAAAATATATTAAAATAATATATTTTTTTATTTTTAAAAATTATTTTTAATATTAGTACATCAAAATAATCTAAAAATATCATAAAATATTAATTTAAAGAAAAAGAAAAACAAAAAAACTTCAATTTTTTTTTTAAAAACACTTTTAATCACAAAAATAAACAATGCATTAATCCTAGCACCACGTTTTTCACCACCTTGGATCCTGCAACATGTGGTGTCCATGGAGTCTCCCGTCAATAAATCATTGAACATTAGGGATACGAATTTATTTTAGGGAATAATAAATGTCATCTTGTCTTAATTTCCACCCCACTTGACATGTCAGCATCTAGTATTTCTCGACCTATTTACTATTTTACTGCAATGGTTTCAGGCTGTTATACTGGCTGAAATTATTTATATAATTAATTTATAATTTATAATTTTATAATTTAAATTTATATTGTATTTTCTGTATTGTAAAAATACTATAATTTATAATTTTACCCCTTTGAGTCAAATCTATATATTTTTTCAATAGTATATCATAACCTATTTTTAGATATTCCCAAATTTATTTCCTTTACTTCAAAAAAATAAAAAAGGCCCGAAACAGTGCCGTTTAGAACGACACTGTTCTCATTCTTCTCCTGCATGCGCAGAGGCAGTGAAGGAGGTTTTTAAATCTTCTTTTCCCGCTCACGCTTTCTCCCGACTAGACTACTCACTGACACCGCCCATACCCGCATGCCCAGCCACCACGCTGAAAGAAGAAGAAAGCCATGCGTTGCAGAGGCAGGGGCGGCTACATAAAGCCGCCCTATACCACCCTGCCCTGCACCATGACGAGACAGGGCAAGGTGACCCTCTCCCCTGGCATCCTAAAATACAGGGGGAAGATTACAAAACAGAGGAGGGGAAAAAAAAAAAGAGTAAAAAAGGATGAAAGAATGCATAAAAAAAGATAGAAAAAAGAGAAAACATAAACAAAAAGAAAGAAAGAAGGGAGAGCAGTTTGAGAGGAAGACGAGGAAGATTTGAAAACAGGGAGAACATAAACTAAAAGAAGAAGAAATACAGAAAAAAAAAACATAACAAAAAGGAGCCGAACCGCCGCCCAACAGCCTAGAGCCAGCTGCACCACCACCTCCGCAAACCACCATCAATCCTCCTCTTCACCCATCGTCAACGACAACATCACCACCGTCACAAAATGAACAAGATACAGAGAAGCGGGAGAACATAAATATAAAGAATGAGAAACTCAGAAACAAAAGAGAAAGGAGGAGAAACCGCCACCTACCGCCATAATGCCGTTGTTGTGAACCCCTGTGTGAACAACAACGCCCCACCGCCAGGCCAGTCCTTCTTCTTCTGCTTCTCACTCTGCTTCGTCACTTCCCAGCCTGCTAATGAACAGTGGAGAGTGAATTATAATTCACTCTCCACTGTTCATAACAGCATGTAAACAGTGGAGAGTGAATCATATTTCATGGCTATAACGGTTCCGCCCCAGTGAAAATTTTCAAAAAAATCATTTTGAAAGATTATGATTTCCCGCCTATTTTTCTAATCAATTTTGCATAATATTAGTTTGTATTTTTATACTATAAAAATATAAATTCAACAAAAATTATGTGTCTTCCCTAAATTTACCAGATAGATAAATACTTGAGAAATAGATAAAATACTTGAGAGTGAAGGATCACCATGATGCCACACACATGTGACATAGTAATAAAATGCTTTTTTTTTTTAATTTATTAATAATATTAGTAATAATAAAAATAATAATATTTATAATATTAATAATAATAATAAACATGCTTGATCCAAGTTCTTATAGTTTTTAATTTTACCCTTCAAATCAAATTTATAATTTTTCTTTAATAGTAATAGTATTTTTTTTCAAATTAAATAATAATAATAATAATAAGACTCATGCTCTTTAAGTCTGACATTCTATGTTCGATCTAGGTAATTTAAGTTTGATGTCTCTGTCAGACCCAAATTACTTGGGTATGACAACCCGTGCCTGACCTAATTAACATGGGTATATTATCCATACATAACCAGAGTGCTTGGGGTATGGTTGCTTTACCAGATTCAAGCGCTTAATATTTGACAAATATGTCTTACCTCTTTTAGTTGTTTGACAACAATGTCATTCTTTAACGCTAGAGTTTAGTGCTAAGGTTTGACAATGATATTTATTTTTTTTGAAAAGATAAAAGAAATTTCCGACTCAAAAATTAAGATTTTGTACCTCGAAGAACAATTGATATTTATATTACACCCTAAAAAATCTAAATGAATTATTTTAGTCTTCATTATTCTTTCAATGACAAATATATCTTACATAAAAAACAGTTTCATCCTCAACTGAATGCTTGCTTAACAAGTTTCTCTGAGAAGAATAATTAATTTATTATTCTATTCTAATTTATAATGATTTGTACCTTGACAAACTGTAAAAAATATAAACTGCCAAAGACTGAATTAAGTTATTAGAATTTGAGGAAGCGTAATAATGTGAAAGAAAATGTCAGAGAAGTAAAAAAAAATAAAAATTAAAAAAACTTTAAAAAACAATGAATATTATACTCTAAAAAATCCTTAAATTATTGGATTGTGTCGTGGAATAGTTACATGTAACGTGGGATAAGGTGGACCCTATAAGAGAAATGCACAGCTGGTTTCCACACCATTTAAAGCTTGTAAAAGAAACCACACATATATAAAGAAATCACACAATCACGCTAAAGATTTGCTATCAATATAATAAGAAATAAAATCCAATTGCATCAGCGGACACGGTGATCAATAATATTAAAATACTATAAACTATGGTTTAATTCAATTATTTGAGCTTTATGCAATGCAGGGTGACAATGTCAGAAAATCTTGGATGATGGTGAGCGGTGATCAAATTAGAAATATAATAAAACTCCCAAGCCTTTCACTATAGCTATTCATAATGAAAGGCTGAATTTTTTTTTTTTGAGCTATCCTTTTTTTCTTTTTTTTTTTTCAATGCCTTTCAAATTTTTTTTCCTTCTTTCTTTGTTTTTTTTTTTATTTTTTTTTAATTTAGTTTGTTAATGTTAATTTTTTTATTTAGTTATCAAACTTTCATAACACTGATCATGAGTTTAAGAGGTTAACTTGGTTTCACGAGTTAACCCAATTTTTTTTTTTGTTTTTTTTCTTTTTAATTAATTTTTTTTGTTTACTTTAGTTTGTTAATGTTAAATTTCTTTCTATTTAGTTATCAGATTTTCATAACACATATCCTAGGTTTCATGGGTTAACCCAGTTAATTCTGGGTTAACCCGTCCAGCTTTTTTTTGTTAATGTTAATTTTTTTTTTGATTTCGTTATCATATTTTCATGACACGGATCTCGGGTTTAACATGTTAACATGATTTGACGAGTTAACCTAGAATTTTTTTTTAATTATTTTTTTTGTTTAGTTTAGTTTGTTAATATTAAATTTCTTTCTATTTAGTTATTAGACTTTCATGACACATATCTCAAGTTTTACAAGTTAACCTAGTTTTACGAGTTAACCCATCCATTTTTTTTTTTGTTTTTTTTTCTTTTGTTAATACAAGAATTTTTATTTATTTAGTTATTAGACTTTCATAACATGAATCCCGGGTTTAACGAATTAACCTGGTTTGACAAGGTAACTTAATGTTTTATTTTTTTGCTTTTTTTTTTCCTTTTAATTAATTTTTTTGTTTAGTTTAGTTTGTTAATGTTAAATTTCTTTCTATTTAGTTATCAGACTTTCATGACACATATCCCGAGTTTGACGGGTTAACCTGGTTTCACAGGTTAACCGAGTTAATTCTGGGTTAACCCGTCAAATTATTTTTTCTATTTAGTTATCAAACTTTCATGACGTGAATCCTATGTTTGATAGGTTAACCTGGTTTGAAGGGTTAAACCAATTAATTTAGATTTGTTTTTCTTTTTTCTTCATTAGTTTTTTCTTCTTATAGCTTTTTTTTTCCTTTTCCTTTTCTTTTTAATTAATATTATTTTTGTTTAATTTATTTCATTAATATTAAATTTTTTTCTATTTAGTTATTGACTAATGCCTTTAGTTTTTTTTCTTTTTGTTTTTTTACCGTTTTTATGTCTTTGACTCTGGACTGCACAGTGTAGTCCACAATGAAAAGGCTAATAAGTTTTGTTTTTTTTTTTTTACTTTTTTTTTTAATTTTGGTTTATTTATGTTAAATTTTTTTTTCTATTTAGTTATAAGACTTTCATAACATGGATCTCATGTTTGACAGGTTAGCCCAGTTAATTCATATTTTTTTTTCTTTTTTTCATTAGTTTTTTTCTCCGTATAGGTTTTTTCTTCTTCGTTTTTCCCTTTTAACTAAATGTTTTTAATTTAGTCTGTTGATATTAAAATTCTTTCTATTTAGTTATCATACTTTCATGACACAGATCTCAGGTTTGACGGGTTACCCAATTAATTAAGATTTTTTTTTTGTTTTTCTTCCTATAGGTTTTTTTTTTTCTTTTAACCCAGTTAATTTTTTTCTTTTTGCTTTGTTGCCTTTTTTATGCCATTTATTGTGGACTGCACATAGTGAAAACCGATGCCTTTTGTTTTTCTTGTTTTTTTTTCTTTTAAAATTAATTGTTTTTGTTTATTTTAGTTTGTTAATGTTAATTTTTTTTTCTATTTAGTTATCAAACTTTCTGGCACGGATCCCAGGTTTAACATGTTAGCCCAGTTAATTCTGGGTTAACTCTTCAATTTTTTTTTTTCTATTTAGTTATCAAACTTTCATGACACGAATCCAATGTTTGACGGGTTAACCTGGTTTGATGGGTTAACCCAGTTAATTCAGATTTTTTTTCTTTTTCTTCATTAGTTATTTTCTTCATGTTGATTTTTTTTTTTTCTATGTTTTTTTCTTTTTACTTAATCTATTTAATTATTATACTTTTATGATACGATTTTGCAGCTAGACCCACATCCAAGGCTATTGGCTTTGCTATTGCAGCCAAACCCACTTAAACTTGGATCATGCAAGATTATTATTATTATTATAAATATTACTCTTAGGTCAGGTGTTATAGCCAAACTCAAGACTCTTGGGTATAGTTTTGACGAAAAGACCTAATATTTTTAGATCTTAGTTTTTTTTTTTTTTATATACAAAAAAAAAAACTAACACTAGCATATACTAAAAGGGATCAGTGTTTTACTGTGGATTGCATAGTGCAGTCCACAGTGAAACACTAGTGCCTTAGGTTTTTTTTTTTCTTTTCAAGTTGTCTTATTTTTTTTAGCTGTTTTTTTTATGCATTTCGAGATTATTTTTTTTTGCTTCTTTCTTTGCCTTTTTTTTTATCTTTTAACAATTTTTTTTTTAATTTAGTTTATTAATATTTAATTTTTTTATTTAGTTATCAAACTTTCATGAAACGTTTTCTGGGTTTAAACGGGTGAACCTGATTTGACAAGTTAACCCATAAATTGTTTTTTGTTTTTTTTTTCTTTTTAATTACTTTTTTTTTTGTTTAGTTTAGTTTGTTAATATTAAATTTCTTTCTATTTTGTTATCAGACTTTCATGACAAATATCCCGAGTTTCACGGGTTAATCTAGTTTTTTTTTCATAAAATTTCTTTTTTTTCATATATCGTTTTTTTTTTATTTTCATAAATTTTTTTTGTTTAATTTAGTTTGTTAATGTTAATTTTTTTTATTTAGTTATTAGACTTTCATAACACAGATCCTGAGTTTAACGGATTAACATGGTTTGACGAGTTAGCTCAATTTTTTTTTTTCTTTTTAATTAATTTTTTTTTGTTTAGTTCAGTTTTTTAACGTTCACTTTTTTTATTTAGTTATCAAACATTCATGACACAGACCCCGGGTTTAATGGGTTAACCTGGTTTGACGAGTTAACATGAAATTATTATTATTTTTTTGCTTTTTTTTTTCTTTGTAATTATTTTTTTTTTCATATAGTTTAGTTTTGTTAATGTTAAATTTCTTTCTATTTAGTTTTTTTTAATTAATTTAGTTTATTAATATTAAATTTTTTTTTCTATGTAGTTTCTCCGTTGATGCCTTTAGTTTTTTTTTTTTTGTGTTTTTTATTCTTTTGATTATGGACTGCACAATGGAGTCCACAATGAAAAGACTGATGCTTTTTTTCTTTTCTTTCTTTTTAATTAATTTTTTTATTTAATTTAAATTGTTAATGTTAAATTTTTTTATATTTAGTTATCAAAACTTTCATGACACGGATTCTGGGTTAACATGGTTTGACGAGTTAGCCTGATTAATTCTAGGTTAGCCCATTAATTTGTTTTTTCCTATTTAGTTATCAAACTTTTACGACGAGAATCTAAGGTTTAACATGTTAACTTGGTTTGAAGGGTTAACTTAGTTAATTCATATATATTTTTTCTTTTTCTTCATTAGGTTTTTTTCTTCCCGTTGGTTTTTTTTAATTAATTTATTTAATTATCACACTTTTACGACATGACCTTGTAGCCAGATCCACGTCCAATGCTATTGGGTCTGGTATTGCAGCCAAACCCACTTGAATTTGGGTCGTGCAAGTTTAATGTTATTATTAATATTATAGATATTACTCTTGGGTTAGGCGTTGCAACCAAATCTAAGACTCTTGGGTTAGGCGTTGCAACCAAATCTAAGACTCTTGGGTATAATTTTGTAGAAAGACCTAACACTTTTAGATTCTTAGATTTTTTTGAAATGTAAAAAATAATTGACTGTGGCATTGCACGGGTCGTGTAACTAGTATATCAGTAATTTGAGACAACACGCTCTTGAAAGGTAACTAATAACAGGACCCGGGTGATCCCTCGAATTAATTTTTTTTGTATAAAAAATACCAAAAAAAAAACTAAGATCTAAAGTGTTTGGTCTTTTTGCAAAAACTATATTTTAAAAATCTTGGGTTTGACTGTAACACCTGACCCAAAAGTAATATTTATAATATTAATAATAAACATTAAACTTGCATGACCTAGTAGATCTAGCTACAATACCATAGTCAATAGCCTTGGATGTGGGGTCTGGCTGTAAAGTTGTGTTTATAAAAGTATGATAATTAAATAAATTAATTAAAAAACCAATAGAAAGAAAAAAAACTAATGAAGAAAAAGAAAAAAAATTTGAATTAACTAGGTTAACTCTTTAAATCAGGTTAACCCGTCAAACCTTAGATTCGTGTTGTGAAAGTTTGATAACTTAATAGAAAAACAAAATTGACGGGTTACCTAGAACTAACTGGGCTAACCCGTCAAACCAGGTTACCTGTTAAACCGGGATCCATGTCATGAAAGTTTGATAACTAAATAGAAAAAAATTTGAACATTAACAACCTAAATTAAATGAAAAAAATTAATTAAAAAGATAAAAAAAAAATAAAAACAAACAAAAGACATAAGCTTGTTACTAATGGGGAAAAAGAAAAAAAAAAAATCTGAATCAACTAAGTTAACCTGTCAAATCAGGTTAACCCGTCAAACCTGGGATTCGCTTCATGAAGTTTGATAATTAAATAGAAAAAAAAATCGACGGGTTAAACAAAAAAAAAAAACTAACTAAACTAAATGAAAAAATTGATTAAAAAGCAAAAAAACAAAAAAAATATTTTTTGGGTTAACTAGTCAAACCAGGTTAACCCGTCAAACCCGAGATCCGTGTCATGAAAATTTAATAACTAAATAAATTTTTTTTTCACATTAACAAACTAAATTAAACAAAAACAATTCATTAAAGAAAAAAAACACAAAGAAAAAAGCAAAAAAAAAACCCATAAAGGCATAAAAAAAATAAAAAATAAAAACAGGATAAAAACAAAAAAAAATTAAAAACAAAAAAAAAAGTTAAGAGCACAGTGAAACGACAGTAATAATAAATGGTGTAGGGAAAAGCTTTATAATAATAATAATAATAATAATAATAATAATAATAATAATTGATGGTGCCAACTGCCAAAATTAAACCCGCTCTTGACTCGCTACAAATAGCTGCCATGGCTTTCATCTTTCTATGTTCTATTTTCATATTTTACTTTCATGGAATCCTCTTTGTCTTCCACCCAATTCTTGGATTCTGGTGGAAGTGCAGAGAGGAAAATGAAGCTAAAAATTACAATGAAGTCATGTCCACCTTCCGAAAGTTAAAGGCTTGAGGGGTATGATTATTACCTGTACCAAGGCTTTTGGTACGATCCCTTCTTCTTGGAAAGGAATCATGTCTGTTTCAAGACCGCTTCAATCCTCAATCCACTGATATATTTGTTGCCAGTTCTCCAAAAACTGGCACAACTTGGCTTAAGGCCCTCACTTTTGCTATTCTTACACGATCCCGTTTAAGTGGTTCGACAACTAGTTCTTTACTTACCAAGATGCCACATGACTGTGTTTCCTTTTTTGGAATTTCAGCTTGCTGATCAAACCCAAGTATCGGGACTTGGGCAATTCCTCTGCTATCTACTCATGTTCCCTTACAGTTGTTTTACCTAAATCTATCATTTCTTCTAGTTGCAAGATTATTTAACATTTGCAGGACGCAAAGGATGCTTTTGTTTCTTTGTGGTACTTTTTGCCAAGATGCAAGGTCGGACAATGTTGAACCTCTTCCTCTGGAAGAGGCTTTTGAGTTGTTCTTGCAATGGAATTGCAAATTATGGACCGTTACTGGGACCATGTTTTAGGGTATTGGAGAGCAAGCTTGGAGTTCCTGAGAAGATATTGTTCTTGACATAACGAGGAAATGAAGAAGACACCGCTGCTCATGTTAAGAAATTAGCTGAGTTCATGGGTTTGTTCCTTCACCTTAGAGGAAGAGGAGGGAGGGGAGGTTGCAAAAGATAATAAGCATGTGTAGTTTTGAGGAGTTGAGCAGCTTGGAGGTGAATAAAAATGCGGAGCACCGTACTCCAGGCATATCAAGTCCTATTCAAAATAGTGTATTCTTCAGGAAAGGTGAGATAGGCGACTGGGCAAATCACTTGACACCTGAAATGGGAGGCGTCTAGATTGACATAATGGAGAAGAAGCTCAAGGGTTCAGGCTTGAAGCTGCCCAGGTGACTGTGCCTGGGGTTCCCATTTGCTTATGATTATGGCCGAAGTGGGTTTGTCAAAAGCTGTTATCAACATCTCATGAAACAGCAACTGTGTATCCCAATAAATACCCTCCTGTTCATCTCTTTGTATTTTCTAGCGAGTATTCACATTTTGTGAATCATCCATGTCAATAAGCAATATTTCTTTTGTGAATCTGTGTTTGTGACTTTCATTGATTTCTTGCATGCCTGTAAGAATTCAAAATGGGATTCGTTTTTTTTTTTTTAACACAAGTGCATGCAATTCCATTAATTATCATCATAATAAATGATATACCATAAAGTTATCATCATAATAAATCAGCAGTGTCATCAACCAGATTTCATGGGATTTTTTCCTTTTATTTTACAGCTGAATCATTGTATTTTATTAGTTTAAATACTTCACTTGTACAGGCTAGTTGTTCTCGGTTGAAATACAAGAAGAACAGAAACTGAATATTCATTTGCAAAAACACTTTGTCAGCTTAGTTTATTTTTTTTCTTTAACCCCTATGCTACAACTACATCTCAACAAGCCACAAATCAAATGAATTGTTGATAAGTTAGTAAACAGTGAATGCACACTGCCCTAGCAATAGATCATACAAGCTCTGACCAACCGGTGAAAGATCATCAGGACCCTACACCCCATTATAACCAATGAAGCTACAGCCCATACTCTATTGATAATTATTTTTTAAAAATTTTATTTTGTAATATTATATTAATTTTAAATATATTATTTTTTTGTTTTTAATTTTACATTAAATTATTTTATAGTTGAGTTTCATTGTTCAATTCGTTTACGATAACTTTTTTTTACATCTTTTATTTACATGAATAATTATTTAATTAAATAAAATATTTTATTATAAAAAACTGAATTATTAAACATGATTGGGTATATGGCTTGTCAAGTCAAATATATTAATTAAATAAACATATAGGCATTTAAATTTATGATTTTTTTTATATAAATAAAAGTATAGGGCCACCGTTGACATTGATTATTTGAA
This sequence comes from Populus alba, assembly GCF_005239225.2. Lineage (NCBI taxonomy): Eukaryota > Viridiplantae > Streptophyta > Magnoliopsida > Malpighiales > Salicaceae > Populus > Populus alba. The sequence continues at coordinate 5,526,121 of NC_133294.1, read as the reverse complement.
TAATTTTAATTTATAGTCATTTAAAATTAATACATATCTTTATGAGGATAATTTTAGATTATTTCTCTCTCTCTCTCTCTCTCTATTTTTTTTTTTTTGGTTTTTCAAATATTTGACATTTTTGTTTTAGATAATAAGCTCAAGTGTTTTTTGTTAGATTATTTTAAATCATGTTTCTTGAAATGTCATAAATATTTCATGGATTAATTTAACTTAATCCTGCCAAAAGAATAGGAATTAAAACTGTTTGATTTTTGCATGAAGTAGAAGTATCTAATTGAGAATTAACATTTTTGGATGGCTTGTGTATCCACTCCGTTTACCGTTTATGATTTATTTTTATGTGTTGTTAGATTTGTTTTATTTTTATTTTTTTGTCTCCTCTCTACTTGTATTTTGTGCAGAGTAAGAGGAAAAAAAAAACATTAAAAAGTAAAACAAAATAACCCCTAGTGTACCGCTTAATGTGGCTGAATACTACTCTATCTCAATCTTATTCACTACTTTGTCAATGCAAACTACATTTTTCCTTATTTTATATCCCTTTCTTTTGATATATTTCTTCTTTTATGCCCCTTTCTTTTGGTATATCTCTTCTTTGTATCTTTTGGTGTTAATCACTTTGCTGAATGCCTCTGTTGATATCTTTTATAACTCACTACATTGATTTGAACAATGAAAATATTTCCTGCAAAAAATAAAAATAAAATGGAGAAGGCAATTTTGATTTCATCTTCAATTTTTCTGTATGTCTTCTTATTTCGGGTTTTTAAAACACAATCATGCTTTGAGTTTTCCAGGTTCTTTTTTCAGAAAGAATTTGATATATCATATAATATGAAGAATATTAAATTAGTGAAAAACTTGATTTTATTCAACATTATAATTCGAGGTGCTATAATAATGTGAAAAATGTCACAAAAATAGATGATGGCGACCGCATAACAAATAATTACAGACATCACGTGGAGCACTTTCATCATCATTATTATTGGTGCAATATTAATATTTGATGTATTATTTTTTTTAATTGTTAAGACTTTTTAGGTTGTGAAAAGTCAAGATGAAGTCTAATAAAGTAAATATAATTTTTGACCTGGAGAAATTTTTTTTTGCATACAATTCTAAAAACTTTGTTTGTTATAGGTTAAAATTTCAAGATTTTTGAAGATCGGAAAGAACTTAAACTAAGGATGTAAAGTTATTATGAGATAGGACTTTTTTTCTATTTATATTAGGATTTAATTTTATTAGTATTTTATTATTTAAAAATCCTAATGATAAATTGATTCTATTAGCTAGACAAGTTTTTGTTAATAATATTTATGTTGTCTTATTTATTAAGGGTAGAATAGTACTTTCATGTTTAACCTATATATATTTTATTTGTAATTAGGTTAAGACTATGCATTCATAATTACGTTTATTCAGAATTTCTGCTCCTTTTTTGGTGTTGATCTCAGTTTAGTTTAACATGGTATCAGAGCTGGTTTTATGGAACGAAGCTTAATCTCAATTTTTTTTTGTTGGAGTGATATTTTGTCTTCCGCTTCTGCAAAATTAGGTATTTTCGACAGTCTCTGCAATTAATTTTGGTATTTCGTGACAGTTTCCTGCAATTTATTTTGGTATTCGTCTTCCCTTCAGCTTCTGCAATTTGGTATCTGCAATTGAAATTCGTACTCTTTGTTTTGTGTTTTTGGGAGTAATCGTATAAATTTCGAGAAGATATTTGTTTAGTAGTTTTGCAATTGAGTAATTTGTCTTCCGCTGCTTTTGAATTCTGGTTATTTGTGAATTGTTGATCTATGGTGGCTACTGAAAGAGAATGATTCGCTTCAGTCTGTGAGTGTGAGTTGGATGGGAAGAACTATTCATATTGGAGTTATGTAATGAGAAATTTTCCTTAAGGGTAAGAAAGATGTGGGGGTATGGTTAGTGGAACTTAATGTGATACCTAAGAATATGAGCGAGGGGGATGCTGGTTTGATAGATAACAATGGGAAGCAAATAATGCAAAGATCATTTACTTTGGATCAACAATTCTGTGAGCATTCATAGGTACGCAGTTGGCGAAAATATGAGACAGCAAAAGAGGGTTTTGGGATCATCTGCAAAGGTTATTCACACAAAATCAAATTTTGCAAAACCAGTAATCAATTAGAGAATGACATTACGAGCTCTTCATCAGAAGAATAAGAGTATTTCAAGAAGTTTTATTCTGCCTATGACAGATCTTTGGGATTTTCAATTGGCTCTTACTGAATCGAACAGAATTAAGGCATGTGTGCCTATATTGAAGCGTAGAGAGCAGCAAAGATTGGTACAAGTTTTTAACAAGCACTTTTCGGCAGTGATTTCGAAGGACTTAGAGGTTCAATTCTGGCATCGTTCTCCATGCCTTCTTTGACTCTGTTGTCAGTGAGTTATTGGCTGAAGAAATACGTTTTCAGTCTATTCTGAAAAAAGGAATTCTTTCTGCTTTCAAATCCTTCAGTACTAGCAGTACCTTCTAGGTCATTCTCTAATCATCAGAAATAAGTCTCACACAAGGGTTGGCTTCGATGAGTGCAGCTTCTGTACAGCAGAAAGGTCATTGGAAAGGCTCAGTGTCCTAAGTTGAGACATCAGAATCAAGCTTGGAAGCCTGGAAATCAGTCACAATCTATATGCTCATAGACCACCTCAGGGTTATAAATCACAACACCACAATACTGGCACAGTAGAGCTTCCTCGAGTTCTATTACCGATCCTAATATTTTGGCTGAGCAATTTCAGAAGTTTCTCTCCTTGCAGCCACAAGCAATGTCCGCTTCTTCTTCCTATAGGTCAGTTGCCTCATAGTTCTCTGCAGGTATTGTCACATTCTGAATGGGTCCTTGGATTCTGGTGCTTCTCATCATATGTCTCCAGATTCCTCATCTTTTACTCTGTAATCCCCTTTATCCTCCATTCCTGTTATGACTGCTGATGGCACTTCAAATGCCTTAGCAGGTGTTGGTTCTGTTGTCACACCTCACATGTCCTCCCTAATGTTTATCTTATTCCACAACTCAAATTGAATCTTGCGTCTGTTGGTCAAATATGTGATTCTGGTGATTATTTAGTCAATGTTTTCTGGTTCCTTTTGTTGTATACAGGATCTGCAGTCTCAGAAGCTGACTGGGACAGGCCGTAGGGAGAATGGACTATATATTTTGGATGAGTTAAAAGTGCCAGTTGCTGCTGCTGCCGCTTGCTGCTACTACTACAGTTGATTTGTCTTCCTTTCGTTTGAGTATTTCATCTTCTAGTTTTTATTTATGGCATTCCCGTCTAGGTCATGTTTCGTCTTCTCGTTTGAGATTTTTTGGCATCCACAGGAGCTTTAGGAAATTTGAAAACTTGTGACATTTCTGATTGTAAGTGGATGTAAATTGGCAAAATTTTCCGCCTTACCTTTTAATCGAAGTATTTCTGTTTCTTCTTCACCGTTTGATTTGATTCATTCTGATGTATGGGGAACCTTCTCCTGTTTGCCACAAAAGGAGGGTCTCGATATTATGTCTCTTTTATTGATGATTTTCATACTCGTTATTGTTGGGTTTATTTAATGAAACATCGTTCTGAATTCTTTGAGATATATGCAGCTTTTCGAGCTCTTATCAAAACTCAATATTCTACTGTGATCAAATGCTTTAGGTGTGATTTAGGTGGGGAATACACTTCTAATAAATTTTGCCAATTGCTTGCCCTAGATGGAACCATCCACCAAACTTCATGTACAGATACTCTTGAGCAAAATGGTGTTGCTGAAAGAAAACATAGGCACATTGTCGAAACTGCTCGTTCTCTCTTGTTGTCTGCTTTTGTTCCTAGTGAGTTTTGGGGAGAAGCTGTTCTTACTGCTGTAAGCTTGATTAATACAATTCCATCTTCTCATAGTTCGGGTCTATCTCCTTTTGAAAAGTTATATGGGTATGTCCCTGATTATTCCTCATTTAGAGTCTTTGGTTGTACTTGTTTCGTTCTTCGTCCTCATGTAGAACGAAGTAAGCTATCCTCTCGATCCGCTATTTGTGTCTTTTTGGGCTATGGTGAAGGTAAAAAGGGTTATCGTTGTTTTGATCCAATCACTCAGAAACTTTATGTGTCTCGTCATGTTGTCTTCCTTGAGCATATACCTTTCTTTTCTATTCCATCCACTACTCATAACCTGACTAAATCTGATCTTATTAGTATAAATCCATTTTCTGAGGATTCTGGTAATGATAGCTCTCCCCATGTTCGATCAATTTGTACTCATAACTCTGCAGGTACTGGTACTTTACTCTCTGGCATACCTGAAGCTCCATTCTCATCTACAGCCCCTCAAGCTTCATCTGAGATTGTGGATCCACCTCCACGTCAGTCCATCCGTATTCGTAAGTCCACAAAAACTACCAGATTTTGGCTTATTCTTTGTTATTCTTCATCATTTACTTCCTTTTTAGCCTCTATTCATTGTCTTGTTGAGCCCTCTTCCTATAAAGAGGCAATTCTTGATCCGCTTTGGCAGCAAGCTATGGATGAGGAACTTTCTGCATTGCATAAGACAGATACTTGGGATCTAGTTCCTCTACCTCCTGGTAAAAGTGTTGTTGGTTGTCGTTGGGTGTATAAGATCAAGACTAATTCTGATGGGTCTATTGAGCGATATAAAGCTAGGTTGGTTGCCAAAGGATACTTTCAACAGTATGGTATGGACTATGAGGAGACATTTGCTCCGGTTGTAAAAATGACTACTATTCGTACTCTTATTGCCGTAGCTTCGATTCGTCAATGACATATTTCTCAACTTGATGTTAAAAATGCCTTCTTGAATGGAGATCTTCAAAGAAGAAGTTTATATGGCACCCCTCCTGGTATTATCACATGACTCTGGATATGTTTATAAGCTTAAGAAAGCATTATATGGTCTCAAACAAGCACCCCGTGCTTGGTTTGAGAAATTCTCTATTGTGATCTCGTCACTTGGCTTTGTTTCTAGCAGTCATGATTCTGCTCTTTTTATTAAGTGCACTGATGCAGGTCGTATCATTCTGTCTTTATATGTTGATGACATGATTATTACTGGTGATGACATTGATGGTATTTCAGTTTTGAAAAACAGAGTTGGCTAGACGATTTGAGATGAAGGATTTGGGTTATCTTCGATATTTCCTGGGTATTGAGGTAGCATACTCACCTAGAGGTTACCTTCTTTCTCAGTCGAAATATGTTGGCAGATATTCTTGAGCGGGCTAGACTTACTGATAACAAGACTGTGGATACTCCTATTGAGGTTAACGCAAGGTACTCTTCTTCTGATGGTTTACCTTTGATAGATCCTACTTTATACCGCACTATTGTTGGGAGTTTGGGTATATCTCACCATTACTCGTCCAGATATTGCATATGCTGTTCATGTTGTTAGTCAGTTTGTTGCTTCTCCTACTACTGTTCATTGGGCAGCTGTTCTTCGTATTTTGCGATATCTTCGGGGTACAGTTTTTTCAAAGTCTTTTACTTTCATCCACCTCTTCCTTGGAGTTACGTGCATACTCTTGATGCTGATCATGGTAGTGATCCCACAGATCGCAAGTCTGTTACCAGGGTTTTGTATCTTTTTAGGTGATTCTCTTATTTCTTGGAAGAGTAAGAAACAATCTATTGTTTCTCAATCATCCACCGAAGCAGAATATCGTGCCATGGCATCTACTACCAAAGAGATTATTTGGTTACGTTGGTTACTTGCTGATATGGGAGTTTCTTTTCCCATCCTACTCTATGTATTGTGACAACCAGAGTTCTATTCAGATTGCTCACAACTCGGTTTTTTCATGAGCGGACTAAGCACATTGAAATCGATTGTCATCTTACTCGTCCATCATCTCAAGCATGGAACCATTACTTTGCCCTTTGTTCCTTCTTCATTGCAGATTGCAGATTTCTTTACCAAGGCGGCATTCCATATCTCGTTTTCGTTTTTCTAGTTGGCAAACTCTCGATGCTTGTAGCTGCCGCATCGTGAGTTTGAGGGGAGATGTTAAATAATATTTATGTTGTCTTATTTATTAAGGGTAGAATAGTACTTTCAGTTTAACCTATATATACTTTATTGTAATTAGGTTAAGACTATGTATTCATAATATACAGTTTATTCAGAATTCTAGCCTCCTTTTTGTGTTTTGATCTCAATTAGTTTAACAGTTTTAAATATAAATTATTTTTTCTATACAAAAATTTAAATCTAGAACTAATATAAATAAAAATGTTTAGTTTATTTTTTGTTCGAGGGAGCGTATTATTTTTTTTATAAATATTTAGAGATTTTTTTTATTTCATTATAGTGTTAGAACTATAACTTTAAGGTTGAGTGTTTGGAACAATGGTAGTGATTATTTTTCAAAGTATTTTTTACTTGAAAATACATCAAAATAATATTTTTATTTTTTTAAAATTTTTTTCTTGACATCAACACATTAAAACAATCCAAAATATTGAAAAATTAATTTGAAGAAAAAAAATCAAAATTTATAAAAACCCTGGTTAAAGTGTTGTACCAAAAACCCTCTTAGTTTTATCTTCATTTTTAAAAAATAATTCTTAACATTAACCTATCAAAACAATTTAAAAATATTAAAATATTAATTTTAAAAAATTAAAATTTTAGAAAAGTCTGGTTAAAATATTTACTTTTTAAAAAATTTAAATTTTAGGTAGGTGTGCTGCGTAAATCAGCTCTCAACTTGCTACAAATAGCTGCTACGTACAATTCCCTTTCTTTTAATATTTTATTTACACCATTCTACATAATATTTTTATTCTTCTGTACATTCATGGAACCCTCTTCTCCTTCCACACAAAATCCAGGATTTGGTAAAACTACTGAGAGAAAAAAATTGTGTATTGTTAATTTAGAGCATTGAGTAAGAGGAACTTTATTGTAATGAGTATTATCTTTTTTTTTTTTTTTGATTTACGTGAGTGTCCGGGCCAGCTTGTGCGCACCACGACTAATCTCACGGCTCACTGAACATCCTGCAAACCCAGTGAACATGTAAGGCACCGCGGGGGTGACAGGCGTGCACAGTGAGGTTTGAACCTAGGATGCAGAGGAAGGGAACAAGTCCCTTCAACCGCTGGACCAAGACCTCAAGAGTATTATCTTTTTATTGGTACTTTGTCACGAACTATCTTTTCAGACCTGGATGGGTTATATCTTTGGAGTTTGAAATTACTGCTCCGAAACGACATCACCCATTATTTATGGGATCTTGCACAAACATCGAACTAGCTAGTTTTGGGGGAAAAAAAAAATGTATTGGTCTTGCGTTGGATGCTAACAAAGTTTTTTCTTCTTTTATTTCAATCAAAATATTGAGAGTCTTAATTATGGGCCTCTGTTGATATCTTTTATAACTCACTACATTGATTTGAATATTTGAAATGTTTCCTTTTTGAAAAACAAAATGGGGAAGGCATTTTGATTTTATCTTCAATTTTTTCTATATAGATGTCTTCTTGTTTCTAAATATAGGGCTTTTAAAGCACAATCATGCTTGAGATTTCGAGGTTTTTTCAGAAAGATTGGATATCTCATATAATATGAAATAAATCTATTCGTATCAGCGGCAAATGGTCAAGAATATTAAATTAGTGTAAAAACTTGATTTAATTCAAACATTATAATTCGAGGTACTATAATAATGTGAAAAAAATGTTACAAAACTAGATGATGACGAACACATATCAATAATTCGAGACATAAGATTGTTTGGTCTCTTTTTTTCCTTGTCTTCTCATGTTGAATATGTGTGTGTGTATGAGATCCACCTCCGCGTGTCAAAGCATGGCGATGTTCCAAGCAGAGCCAATATCCATTATGTAAAATCTTCAAGTGAGAAATACTAATATATATCAATTGGTTCGATATAGCTAATCTTTGCTTTTAATTATTTATTTTGTATTTTTAGATTGTTTTGAAATTTAAAAAATAAAAAATATATTATTTTAATATATTTCTAAACAAATTTTTAAATAACCAATATTAAATAACAATACGATATTAACATATACCTTTGGACGATGGTGAACAAGTATTTGAAATCTGAGACATCACGTTCTCGAATGGAAATCGTTGATAGTGCCAAGAATTAAGCAGCCTAATCTTGTCAACATGATTCTATAATAAGAAATAGTTTTCTAGTCTAGAAATGCGATCTACTACGTAATTGCTTGTTTTGGGGTTATGGTTTAATCTATTTTTTTATAAAAATAGATTTAAAAACACAATCACGCTAAAGATGTGATATCGAATATAATATGAAACAATACCCAATTGCATCAGCCGACATGTGATAATACTATTAAAATACAGTAAATTTTGGTTTAATTCAATTATTATAGTTGAGGCAGCGTGACAATGTGAAAGAAAATGTCAGGAAATCTTGGATGATGGTGATCAAATATCAGCAATTTGAGACAGCACGTTCTCGAAAGGTAATAGTTGATGGCGCCAAAAATTAAAACTCTCAGCTCGCTACAAATAGCTGCCGTGGCCTTTCATTCTACGTTATATTTTCTTTTTTTACATTCATGGAATCCTCTTTGCCTTCCACCCAAATCTTGGATTCTGGTGAAAGTGCAGAGAGGAAAAATGAAGCTAAAAATTACAGTGAAGTGATGTCCACCCTTCCAAAAGTTAAAGGCTGGAGGGGGTATGATTATTACCTGTACCAAGGCTTTTGGTATGATACCTTCTTCTTGGAAGGACTCGTGTCTGTTTCAAGAGCACTTCCACCCTCAATCCACTGATATATTTGTCGCCAGTTCTCCAAAAACTGGCACAACTTGGCTTAAGGCCCTCACTTTTGCTATTCTTACACGATCCCGTTTAAGTGGTTCGACAACTAGTTCTTTACTTACCAAGATGCACATGACTGTGTTCCATTTTTGGAATCTGACCTTGCTCAAGACCCAAGTAATCGGGACCTGGCAATTCCTCTGGTGTCTACTCATGTTCTTACAGTTGTTTGCCTCAATCTATCATTTCTTCTAGTTGCAAGATTATTTACATTTGCAGGGACGCAAAGGACGCTTTTGTTTCTTTGTGGTACTTTCTTTCCGCGCATCAAAAGGTCGGAAAATGTTGAACCTCTTCCTCTGGAAGAGGCTTTTGAGTTGTTCTGCAATGGAATTGCAAATTTTTGGACCATACTGGGACATGTTTTAGGGTATTGGAGAGCAAGCTTGGAGTTCCCTGAGAAGATACTGTTCTTGACATATGAGGAATGAAAGAAAGACACCGCTGCTCATGTTAAAAAATTAACTGAGTTCATGGGTTATTCTTTCACCTTAGAGGAAGAGGAGGGAGGGGAGGTGCAAAAGATAATAAGCATGTGTAGTTTTGAGGAGTTGAGCAGCTTGGAGGTGAATAAAAATGCGGTGCACCGTGCTCCAGGCACATCAATTCCTATTCAAAATAGTGTATTCTTTCAGGAAAGGTGAGATAGGCGACTGGGGGCAAATCACTTGACACCTGAAATGGGAGAGCGTCTAGATGACATAATGGAGAAGAAGCTCAAGGGTTCAGGCTTGAAGCTGCCCAGGTGACTGTGCCTGAGATCCCATTTGCTTATGATTATTGCCAAAAGTGGGTTCATCAAAAGCTGTTATCAACATCTCGTGAAACAGCAACTGTGTATCCAAATAAATACCCTCCCTGTTCATCCCTTGTATTTCCTAGCAAGTATTCACATTTTGTGAATCATTCCATGTCAACAAGCAATATTCTTTTGTGAATCTGTGTTTGTGACTTTCATTGATTTCTTGCATGTTTGTAAGAGTTTCAAAATGGGATTTAACACAAGTGTATGCATTCCATTAATCAGTTTTGATAAAAAAAAAAATTACTCTAATATTTAATATTAGAGTGTTTTCTTCACAGAAATTGCAGCGTGTTTTCTTCACAGCTATACATGTTTTAAAAGAACCGAGACAACCATACATGAGGGCGGAGCAAAGACCAAACGAGACAACCATCCATGAAGATTGTTGAATTGCAGATCAAATGAACGTAGGCGGCACATCTGCTGAAAGGATCTCAAAATGCCTTGTAATTGGTTAAAATAAAGATCAAGATCTTTAGGAGAACTTTCCACTCCTAAAATAAGCCCAGGAGCCGGCTTCATGAGCAACAGAGGCACATAAAGAATCTGAAAGCAGTTTTTATGCACTATCAGCAGAACAATTTGATCAGTCAGAATGATCTGAAATTCACTGTTTATCTTCTGGTATTCTAAAATTTAGTGGTTTGCTTCTGTGTATTTTTTTGGAGGGGGAGTGGTGTTGTGATTCGAAATTCACTACTACTAGTAATTTTGTGTGCAGCTTTGTTTATCTTCTGTGAAGCTTTCTAACAATGGTTTACTGTTGTGTGTTGTGATTTCTTTTAATGTTCACCTATGCTTTGTTTGATCTTGCTTGCTTTGGTGTTGCAGATTCTGTAATTCTGCAATCTGCATAGACAACGATTCAGCGAAGCAAGGAAGCAACGAAGCATTCCAATTTCCAGGATTGCAGGTATTCTGTAAATCCAAAAACTGCAAACTTTAGGGCAATTGATACATCTATTTGGAATGACTTTTGCATTTAATTTATCTAGGCTTTTTGTGTATTACTGGATAGCAATTTAAAGCGGATTGCATCTCTCAAATGATATCATCCTGCAAGGCTTTGATTTAGTGATATTTGGTTTGCACTGTATTGAGTGTATTCTGTTTTCTTTTTTTTAGGACAGAGAGTGTGACATTTGCATGCTTTGGCATTTGCACTTGTTCTTTTCATATTTCCTTGTCAGAATCGTGTCCAAGATATAACCTAGATGCTACGAGTTGATGATTACTACACTAGTTTTTGTTTTAGTGATTGAGGCATTTCATTAAGCTTTTTTGCCAGTATATCAATCAGTTAAATGTGATGAAAAATCATTTTAAGTAACGTAATTGGTCTCCTTTAGCTTCTTTATTTCTTTGTTCTGCCAAATCATGCAAACGTGCACCTATTCCACTGCCATTTTTAGCTTGATTTGGATACATGGAGTTGTTGGCTTTGGAAACTTCTTAATCAATGTCCTGATCTACCTAGTGATATATAAACTTTAGGCTTGTCTAGGCATGCTTATACTTGAACTTTTATTTTCTACTGTTCAGATTGCTTGAATTTTCGCCATAAGAGTGGTGTGTGAATGTATAATCTTAATTATGTCCAACATTATAGAAAGAGTGGTTTTGAACTGTAGGATACATGGCATCTAAAAAAACTACAAGTGGCAATAGACTTGACATGGGATGGCAATATGATATAGATGTTGACAAGAATTCAAAAAGAGTGCAGTGCAAGTTTTGTCAAAAAATTATTAGTGAAGGCATTTCCTGTTTCAAGCATCATTTGGCTTGCACTCGAAAGGATGTTGAGCCATGCCAGCAAGTACCAAAAGATGTAAAGAAGAAAATTTTGAATGTTCTGGTGAAAAATCAAGAAGCATTTGAGAAGAAAAGAAAGGCTTTCCAATGTATTGGAAAAGATGAAGATAATGATGAAGGGAATGAAATTACCTCAGTGGACAAAGGAAAGAGAGTAGTGAGTGGGAGTGGAAGTACACAAACCACCATCAATCAACTGCTAAAAAAGGATCTTAGACAGGAAGCATGTCGACAAATTGCAAGATTTTTCTACACCAGTGCAATTCCATTTAACTGTGTGAAAAACCCTGAATTTGTTAAGGCACTTGAATTGGATGCAAAGCATGGGCCAGGTTTTAAGCCTCCATGTTACCATGATATTAAAGAGAAGTATTTGAAGCAAGAAGTACATCACACGATCAACTTGCTTGAGGAGTACAAGTTAGAATGGAAAAAAACAGGTTGCTCAATAATGTCTGATGGATGGACTGATAAGAAAAGGCGTTCTATTTGCAACGTTTTGGTTAATAGTTCTAAAGGGATAAATTTTTTTATCGTTCGTAGATACCTTTAATATATCCAAGAATTCTGATAAAGTATTTAAGATGTTGGATGCTATTGTGGAGAGGATTGGAGAGGAAAATGTGGTGCAAGTAGTCACTGACAATGCTGCAAATTATAAGGCAGCAGGGCAATTGTTGATGGGAAAAAGAAAAGGATTGTTTTGGATACCATGTGCTACCTATTGTATTGACTTGATATTGGAAGATTTTGAGAAGAAACTAGAGGTCCATCAAGTAACTATTGCTAATGGAAGGAGAATCACCTCATACATATATTCAAGAACTATTCTCATTTCCATGCTCAGACACTTTACAAAAGGAAAAGATTTGATTAGGACTGCTGCCACTAGATTTGCTACTGCATACTTAACTCTTGGATGTTTGAGTGATTGTAAGATACAATTGATGACAATGTTTACTTCCATCCAATAGAGGTCATGTAGGTTTTCAAAAACAGAAGAAGGGAAGCAAATTCAAAGTTGTGTTTTGGACAACAAGTTTTGGCATGATGTTACTACATGTATTAAGGCAGCATATCCTCTGATAAAAGTTCTTCGATTAGTTGATTCAGATGAGATACCAACTATAGGTTTTATATATGAAGTAATGGATCAAGCAAAAGAGAACATACAAGTGAATTTTGGTTTTGTGAAAAAAAAAGGTATTGATTATATATCTTGCTAATTATTTGTTTACTACTATCAGTTGATTATAATGTTTACCAACTAGGTCATGTAATGTTGATCATAATATTTTTATTTTTTTTTTATTTTTATTTTTATTTTGATTATAATGTTTACTACTATCAGTTGATCATAATGTTTACCAACTTGGTTATCATTAATGCAAGATGGGAACTTCAACTTCACAAACCTTTACATGCAGCAACATATTATTTGAATCCTCATTATCATTATAATTCTAATTTTAAAGCTAATGTCAACATTAAAATTGGATTATATCAATGCTTAGAAAGGATGGTGCTCGATGCAAGTGAAAGGTGTAAAATTGACTTGCAACTTGATTCATTCTAGGATGCAAGTGGGTTGTTCGGTATTGAGGCTGCCAAGATAACAAGGGATAAAAAGACTCCAGCTAAATGGTGGGATTCTTATGGGGATGAATGTCCAGAGCTAAAAAATTTTGCAATTCGAGTTCTAAGCTTGACTTGTAGTTCATCTGGATGCCAGCGAAACTGGAGTGCATTTGAGATGGTAAGTTTTTTCCTTTTTAATTTTAATGTTTTTATATTTTTATAAGAATCTTATATGGTATTCAATTTGAATTGCTTACATAGGTTCATACAAAACGAAGAAATCGTTTGCAACAGAAAAAAATGAATGACTTTGTATTTGTAATGTGCAATCTGAAATTAAATGATAACCAAGTCAAAAAGCAAGCTAATGATTTTGGTGAAGTTTTTGATCATCTCTCATCTGATGATGATTGGATAACCAAGGGAGAGAAACATGATGGTTCATCCAACTTTGATTTGCTTGGTGTCATTGATAGTGCAACACGAAGGAAAAACAGTAAAGAAGATGAAAGTGATGATAAAGAAAATCTTAATGATGTTGGGATGGAGTGTCATGGAACTGAAGATGATTTAGAGATTCAGAATGATGTCAATCCAGATAATTCAAGGAGCTTGGAGTTAAATATTGTTGACAATATTGGTGTTGGTCTTGGTACTAGTAGTAGCACTAATGTTTCTAATATCGGTGCTGGTACTAGTAGTAGCATTAATGTTCCTTTAGATGGTAATGATTTTGATGATTGTTTTAGGAATAATGAGGGAGACAAAGGCAATGAAGGTGTGTTTAGGTTACATGACACACCTACAGACTGTTTGTTTTAGGTGTGTTAACTTTTAGTTATTGAAATACTATGGACATATATGAATTTTTATTTGAATTATGTATTTTAAGATGTTTGGATATTTGTATTGTTTATTTTACTTTTATTTGAATTATGTATTTTAAGATGTTTGGATATTTGTATTGTTTAAAATATTTTACTTACGATTTTATGATTTTAGTTAAAATATTTTACTTCCGATTTTACGATTTTATGATTCGAGTTTACAAATCGAGTTTATATTAGATGTTCCGTGTCATATAAAAAAAAATATTTTTGACAACCTTGCACACAATCACACTATCGAATATAATATGAAATAAAACCTAATTGCATCAACGGACATGTGATCAATAATATTCGATGGTGCCAAAAATTAAACCAGCTCTCAACTCGCTATAAATAGCTGCCATGGCCTTTCATCATTCTACGTTATATTTTCATTTTTTACATTCATGGAATCCTCTTTGCCTTCCTCCCAAATCTTGGATTCTGGTGGAAGTGCAGAGAGGAAAAATGAAGCTAAAAATTACAATGAAGTCATGTCCACCCTTCCGAAAGTTAAAGGCTTGAGGGGGTATGATTATTACCTGTACCAAGGCTTTTGGTACGATCCCTTCTTCTTGGAAGGAATCATGTCTGTTCAAGACCGCTTCAATCCTCAATCCACTGATATATTTGTCGCCAGTTCTCCAAAAACTGGCACAACTTGGCTTACGGCCCTCACTTTTGCTATTCTTACACGATCCCGTTTAAGTGGTTCGACAACTAGTTCTTTACTTACCAAGATGCCACATGACTGTGTCCCTTTTTTGGAATTTCAGCTTTCTGATCAAAACCCAAGTAATCGGGACTTGGCAATTCCTCTGCTATCTACTCATGTTCCTTACAGTTGTTTACCTAAATCTATCATTTCTTCTAGTTGCAAGATTATTTACATTTGCAGGGACGCAAAGGATGCTTTTGTTTCTTTGTGGTACTTTCTTGCCAAGATGCAAAGGTCGGACAATGTTGAACCTCTTCCTCTGGAAGAGGCTTTTGAGTTGTTCTGCAATGGAATTGCAAATTATGGACCGTACTGGGACCATGTTTTAGGGTATTGGAGAGCAAGCTTGGAGTTCCCTGAGAAGATATTGTTCTTGACATACGAGGAAATGAAGAAAGACACCGCTGCTCATGTTAAGAAATTAGCTGAGTTCATGGGTTGTTCCTTCACCTTAGAGGAAGAGGAGGGAGGGGGGCTGCAAAAGATAATAAGCATGTGTAGTTTTGAGGAGTTGAGCAGCTTGGAGGTGAATAAAAATGCGGAGCACCGTACTCCAGGCATATCAAGTCCTATTCAAAATAGTGTATTCTTCAGGAAAGGTGAGACAGGCGACTGGGCAAATCACTTGACACCTGAAATGGGAGCGCGTCTAGATGACATAATGGAGAAGAAGCTCAAGGGTTCAGGCTTGAAGCTGCCCAGGTGACTGTGCCTGGGATCCCATTTGCTTATGATTATGGCCGAAGTGGGTTTGTCAAAAGCTGTCATCAACATCTCATGAAACAGCAACTGTGTATCCCAATAAATACCCTCCCTGTTCATCTCTTGTATTTCCTAGCCAGTATTCACATTTTGTGAATCATCCATGTCAACAAGCATTATTCTTTTGTGAATCTGTGTTTGTGACTTCAATTGATTTCCTTGCATGTTTGTAAGAGTTCAAAATGGGATTTCACACAAGTGTATGCATTCCATTAATCAGTTTGATAAAAAAAAAAAATTACTCTAATATTTAATATTAGAGTGTTTTCTTCACAGAAATTGCAGCGTGTTTTCTTCACAGCTATACATGTTTTAAAAGAACCGAGACAACCATATATGAGGGCGGAGCAAAGACCAAACGAGACAACCATCCATGAAGATTGTTGAATTGCAGATCAAATGAACGTAGGCGGCACATCTGCTGAAAGGATCTCAAAATGCCTTGTAATTGGTTAAAATAAAGATCAAGATCTTTAGGAGAACTTTCCACTCCTAAAATAAGCCCAGGAGCCGGCTTCATGAGCAACAGAGGCACATAAAGAATCTGAAAGCAGTTTTTATGCACTATCAGCAGAACAATTTGATCAGTCAGAATGACTCCCCACCCCCCTCTACTAGGCTCAGATCACAATCCTTCTTACTTCAAACAAATCTTTTGGAACCGATATGTCAAGGGATGGCTTGATTTATACCGGAGATTTTGTTGGAAATTTAAAGAAGCGTGGCTTAATTATACCTTTCAGGGATGCGCAAATTGATTACAGGTAAAAAATGACAGAAAGTGAGTTGCAGGGAATGAAAAAGGCATTAGTAAACTCAACACCTTTCAGGGCATCGTTCCTTGGTTTGCTCCCTTTTATTTCTTATTTTGTTTTTCCTGCCATTGTCTAATGTTTTTCTAACTCCCAGTCTGGTCTCTGCGGAGAATGAGAAAGCAAAAACTCTTTACGAGAAGAGATTCTCCGGCAACGGAATCAAACAGAAAAGTCCGACGTTAACTAAATGAGTTCATGGATCTCTTGTCTGAATATAGAAGTGCAGAAACTAACCTCGACCTAAAACCCCCATGCTACCAAACTACATCTCAACAAGCAACAAATCAAATGAATTGTGATCGGCCAGTAAACAGCGAATGGACAATAGATCATTCAAGCTCTAATTAACCAACCGGCGAAAGATCATGAGGACCCTACCCCATTATAACCAATGAAGCTGCAGCCCATACTCTATTGATAATGATTTTTTTTTTATTCTTTAATATTACATTAATTTTAAATATATTTGAAAAATACACACAACGCATAAATAAGCTTTTAATCTTAAGCATTATACATAAGTTGAGAGAGATGTAGAGAAGAGATAGAAATGTGTATCTTTTGAGAAAACTCTTAACAAAATATCATTCATCTCATTTTTTTTTCTTGTTCTTTAGCTTTATTTTTATGTTTATTATTATAAATTAGCTACCACATCCTATTTTTCTTTTCCAACAAGTGGTATCAGATCTTAGATTTAATTATTTAATATGGTCATTTCAAACTTGCCACTTTAATGTCCTAGGTTGACAAGGGACAATTATCAAACTCGGTGTATTCGAGTAAAAGTTTAACTAAGTTTCCAAGATATATGAGAGATAGTTGAAAAAGCCTTTGAGGAACCTATAGATAAAGCAATGTTGACTTCAACCTAAAGAGAGGTTGTGCAAAAGGCATAAAGAAAGAATTAACTAGCACTAATAATCATCCACCAATATCTGGATGACACCATTTTTTAGATAGTAGCCAACGCAACCATTGCCAAGCAAGCATAAGAAGTTTTGCAAGAATCAAACTAAGAAGTTGACAATGTGAGAAAGGTACATTTACAAAAACTACGTGGTGACTTTGAAAAGTTACATATACTTGAATAAGAGAATATTTCAGGATACTTTGCAAGACTATTAACCATATACAATCAAATGAAGAGATGTGGAGAGAAGATGGAAGAGACACGTGTGGTAGATAAGATCCCACGCTAGCTGCAAAAGAAGTTCCATTATGTGATGGTTGCGATAGAGGAATCGCAAAATATGGATTTTCTTTCTGTAACAGCCCGGCTGTATGACTTTATCAATGTTAAAAGATCCCAACATATTCTCTTAATTTAAGGGTAATTTTTTTTTTTTAAATCTACCAAAAATTTGGCAGATTTTTGTTTGTATTTAGAACATCCCAAGTTATCGACTACTATCAATTTAGTTAATCAACCCATGATCACAACGTCCTATAATTCCGGACCTTATATATATATTATATATATCCTACGAGTAAGTTCAATAGAACATAACCCATATATCAAATTATAAAAATTTAAAAGAAAAGGGAATACTAACATGCAAAGAAAGCATTACAATATAATAAGTGTTTTTAAACATTTCAAAAGGGTTAATTACAAGATAACTAAAGTACTACACGCTAAGCTAAACTTTTATAAATACATCAAGGTTTATACAAAAGCATACTATATAAACGAGTTAATTCCCCTTTTGTTTAAGTTAAATATTTACATAAGCTTGACAAAGTAGAGTCTTAAACTAATTACCTTCTTGGATATTTGATAGATCTATTACATAAATAAACATACCATTATATATATAAAAGAAATAAACACACACACACACACGAATGAAGTATTAATTTTCTATTGGATTTATAAGAATTTTAATAGACAACTTATATTTTGCTTGTAAAAATTTTAAACTCAATTATCACTCATTTGCATATTTTTAATTTGAATACTCTTATTTACTTGCATGAACTGGGTGATCTTGCAAAGTCTATTCTTGTGACTAATCTTGTAAATATGTTAGGCTTTATTTTACATTGAACACAATATTTATTGTAATTTGCATTTATTAAAAGAATTTTAAATTGTATAAGTACAAAAAAAAAAAAAAAAAAATCACGCACCTGCTCCGCCTGTCTGGTGACCTCCCTTAACGCTTAATGTCTCACTACATGAACTGGGCATGGAAGGGACTCTCATCTTCATCAGTTGACAAGTATTTTTCATAATTAAATCGTGTGGCAGTTTCAGAACTGGAGGCAGAAAGACTCAACCGAGCAATGGACCTCTGAGATACATTTAAGCGTTTCCCAGAGGTCCTCTCTTCATTGCAGCACTCTGTAGAAGAACTGATACAAATAAACCCATTGCTGTCTACTGCTAATACAATTAAAGATGCATCATTAGTAAGAGAGATAGAGAAAGAGGAGCAGCTGCAAAACAGAAACACTACAGTGATATTAGGCTACCACACACCTCTGTCGTCATCAATGAAGGCCAAATCAGAAGCATTATCACTCCTTTCAGAAAGACTACAATGGTTTCCATCAATAGAAGCAGCGGGAGAATTCTTAAGCAGATGAAGACCTAAAAACAATGCCATCAATCATCAGAAAACATGCCAGACAAAAGCAATCTAGTTAAGAACCGGAAACAGACAGAAGCAAGAAAGCACTGTTACTGGATAGAATTTTTATGATACTTGTTATGATTTTAGTAAAAGATAGCCGATGCCAATTCAGCGCAACTCAAAGCTCAAAGCTCACTTTATTTAAGTTTCCTCTGTTCTAAAATGATGAGTGTTTTTTAGTCCAATTTTTACTCTTTATATTCTCAAAATATAATTAACAATAAAATCTTGTTTTTTTTTTTTTTACATGAAATAAAAGTTTTGAATTTCACAAAGATATATTCACCAATAAATAATTTTTCAAGATTAATTTTTTATTTCTTTAATTTGTTATAATTATTTTAATATTCTAAATTCAAGAGATTTGGTTTAAGAATAAAATTTAAATTCTAAAATAAGTAAATTTTATTTTTAATTTGGTCTGTATTTATTTTTTGATGTTTTAAAACAAAATTTTTCTCAACTATCAGCACAATTCTCAATACAGCACCTATAGTTAGTGATCGAACGAAAGAATGTTTATCTCTTTCAGTATGCAACAAATATTCAAAACACGGCGGTCACCCTTATCAGCTTGTACTGTAGTCGTCTATCCGAAGTATTATCTCCAAATCACAAAATAATATTTTTATTTATTTTTTGTATTTCAAAAATATTTTTTAAAAAACTTAAAAATTTAAATTTTTTTCTTTGCTTCAAATTGATATTTTTTTGATGTTTTTAGATTATTTTAATATGCTAATATTAAAAATTATTTTAAAAAAATAAAAAATTATTTTGATAAATTTCCGAGTGAAAAGCATTTTAAAAAATAACCGTAACCACATTTTTCGAAACACAACTGTACGTACTCCGCTAGACTGCAGGTTTACAATATTTTTTCAATAAAAATATTTAAATGTTGTAATTGGTTTTTTTTTAAATAATAACTCAGGTTATCATTCAATCAATTATATAAGTTATTTTTATTTAAATTATATAGAAAAAAAAAAAAGATATATAATGATAGCAAATAGAAAGAACAAAAAAAGCAATCATTATAAACTAAGAAACAAACCTTCATCCAAAAATTAAAAGATGATGTTCTTTAATTTTTAACTAAATAAATATGAAAGTATGAAATAAAATAAGAATATAGACAAAAGAATTGGTGCCATCCAACCTGGGTTGATGTGATAGATATGTAATTTGGACAATAAAGGGCAAGCATGTTATAGTTAACCTGTCAAAACCATGTCTTAAGAGAAGAGGTCGAGATAATTTTATAAAAACATTTGAAGAAAACCACACAATCATTTTTTTCTTAAAAAAAAAAAATGTCAAATGACAATATCAAAAAAACAAATAAGTCGAAAAAAAGATATCAACCTCTATTAACTTTTTTAAACCCCATGACTTGGGTCATCAAACTTAAAGCATTATACATTAAAAAGTTGTGAAGTTGAATCCCTAAAAAAATGAAGCACTGAAGTATGAAATCGAAAGAAAAAATTACCAAAAAGATTTTGAAAAAGATAAATTAGTAATTAAAAGAATAAGGGTTGAAATTGAAATAAAAAATAAATTAGAAGGCAACAAAAAATTTTCAATTTGAGGGTTAAATTGAAAAGAATAAAAACATTGATGAAACGATAAAAAAAATTGAAAGAATAAGGACCAAAAAAAAAAAAAAATAACACAATAAAACATGGATTGAATGGTGGAATTAAAAAAAATAAACAATTTTATAAAAGGCCAAAGGAAAAAATAGGAATAAAAAAAAAAGATCCAAATTGAAAATATCACAAAATAGAATTGAAATATTAAATTGAAAATAAATAAAACTTTTACAAAAAAATTAGACCAAATAAAAAAGAGGACTAAAAACTTTTACATGCATCGTACCATGAGCTAAAGGAAGTAGTGGCGCTTCAAACAACATGATAGAAGGTTTATTTTTACAACCAGAGGCATTGCACGCTCTGCGCCAAGTTTTTTTTTTTTTTTTAATTTGCTTTCAATAACGATTGTTTTAACCTTTTATTTGTATGAATAATCATTTAATTAAATAAAATATTTATTATAAGAAATAGAGTTATTAAACATAATTGAGTATATGGATCGTATTGTCAGGTTAAATATTTTTAATTAGTTGCGTGTATAAGTATTTTAATTTATGATTAATAATTTTTTTATATCCAAAAAAAAAAGTCTGTATATTTATTTTTCCTTATTAAAACAATTATCTGGAATAGCTAGTAATCAACTAACTACGTAAGATAAGATTGAGAATTGAGAAGTTTATTTGTCAGCAGACAGTAGCTTCAATAGATGAAAAATATGGACTGGACTGCTGATCACTGGATCAATGGATCAATTCCCACCTTTATGGACTATTTTTTTTCTAGTACAGAAAGCTTCATATCAGTAGAATCTTTTTCTCTCCCGTGTCTGAATGGATCAGATACAACACAAATATGTTGACCATTAGAAGTGGAGCTTCACATTAAGCTTCAGATCAGTTTTCTATATTAAAATCTCATAAGTTTGTTCCATGCTCGTCAATTAATTTAGTTTTATATATAGCCCATTCATTGCCCTAGATTTTCCCGTGTTTTATATCCTTTCTTTTGACACTTTATTTTTTTTTCCCACCAGGTAGGAGTACCACTTCACACACACACACACACACACACACACACCACATATATAATATAAAACATTATAATAATATAATATGTGGGCTGGGCCGGCCCAAATAAATGGGTCAGACTCAGCCCCAAAAGAGTTGGGCCGGACTCGGTCCAGCAAACTCCCCCTTTTAGTCTGGGCCAGACCCGACCCAGACAGTAAGGCTGGGCCAGAACCATTCTGGCCCAAACAAAAATATTTATAGGCCAGACCCCGTCTGGCCCAGAGAACAGAAAAACCAACAACGCTGGGCCAGCCTCAATCTGGCCCAGCGCATAACTGACCGGGGGGGGAATTATTTTCCCCTCCCCTCCGTTCTGCATGCAAGAGGACAAAACAATTAAAACGCAAACAGTGAGGGGGAAGAAAGTGTACCCGGCGCGGAGGAGGCGGTGCTGTGGTGGAGGCCGGTGGCGGTGTCGTGGCTCACGGACGGCGGCTCCAAGCAGCGGCACTACTATTCAAGCGGCAGAGAGAGAGAGATTTCTTCCTCTTCCCCTCCCTCTGGTTTTTTCATTTTTTTCTTTCTCTGTTTCGTTTACCCGTGAATATTTCTTTGTCCTCTTGGTTTTGTTTTAAAGAACTTCCCTCCCTGGTTTCAAGCTTCCCTTAATCTTTCCTTTCTCTATTTCATTCTTTTCTTTTTTGTCTCTCCCTCTTGGTTCCTCCCTCGGTTCGTTCTCTCCGTTCCTTCTCTATTTCTCTTCGTTTCCTCCGTTCGTTCTGTTTCCTCTTCTTTTTTGTTTTTTCCTCACCCTGCGTGCTGGTGTTTAAGTCGCCATTTTATAGGGGGGGAAGGAGCGGGGTTCATTATTGTTGTGCATGGGGTAGGGCAGTGCCGTTCGGGTGGCCAGTGGGCGTGGCTTGCAGGGCGCGGCTCCCTCGACTTTTCATCATGAGAGCGCATGGGGGGCGGTTTTGGAAGGCATGTGGCGTGTCGGGTTGAAGAAAGAAGAAAAAATAACCTTCCCCTGCTGCACGTCCAGGGGAAGGAGAAAGGGGAACAGTGTCGTTCAAAACGACACTGTTTTGCTCTTTTTTTTTTTTTAACATGAAACGGCGTCGTTTTGGGAAAAACGTGTCGTTTCATTTAAATAACAAAAGGGGCGCCAACAGGCATCAATCTACAAGTCAACCCTCAATTATCTTTTGTTTATTTCAATTGCATCCTTGAAAAATTCAATCGCCGCCCTCATATTTGGCCGCCTTTTCCACTTTGGTCCTTGGTCTCTGATTTATGCAATTTGACCCTCAATTAATCAATAAACTTCTAATTTCTTCAATTTGGCCCCTGATTTTATTAATTACAGCCCCTATACTTACGCGCCTTCTCCAATTTGGTCCCTGGTTTCGGATATTCTCAATAAAGTCCCTAATTGGCCATTAAACTTCAGTATTTATGCAATTAAGCCCCTGATTTGACCAAATCAAATCCTAAAAATTATAATTTGACTCCAGAACTTTAATTTCTTCCAATTAAAGCCCAAATTGACTTAAAAATAAATTTTTCTTGCAATCAAATCCCCTATAAATTCAATTAAAAATCCAATTAAGTCCATAAACATTCAAATTTGGACTTTTCTCCTCAAACTTCAAATTTTCTTATTCAATAGGGCTATCATCATTCAAGAATATATTGTAAAAAATTCCATCAAACCAATTTTCTGACCATTTTATGAGCGCTTCTGCCTCCTATTATTTTTCTAATCTCTTTTGGCTAATTATTTATTATTATTATTTTTTTGTTATTATTATATTATATTATATTATATTATATTATATTTTTTTATTATTTTTTTTGTTAAAAAATTATTTTTTTGTGGGGACCCGAAAATGGGTTACAACAAATGCCCCTCTTTATAATGTTTACGGAGTAGGGGTTTGCGCAGTAAGTTTTATAAAGATAAACCAAAACTAAACTCCCGAAACTGATCTAGTCGAAGCTTGATCGATCTGAAACCTTGTCTTTACAGCAATCCTCCTCAACCAAAAAAAAATCTATGATCAAAACTTAGTCATCTCGAGATCCCTATCTGGCGATCCTTTGAATTCTAGCTTCATTTTGATTAACATGGAATTCCATCCGAGATCTCTTCTGGCGATCTCTTTAAACCAGAATTTATAATTGTAGCTTACTCAACTTGGAATCCTATCTGGCGATTCCCTTTAACCAAAATGAAATACGAGGTCCCTTCTAGCGACCTCTTTTGACCAATATCGCAATACAAGATCCCTTTTGGCGATCTCCTTTAATCAACCTGGAATCCCATCTGACGATTCCTTTTAACCAACATGAAATATTAGGTCCCATCTGGCGACCTCTTTTGATCAATATCGAAATACGAGATCCCTTCTGGCGATCTCCTTTAATTAACTTGGAATCCCATCTGGCGATTCCTTTTAACCAACATGCGACCTCTTTTAACCAAATCGAAATACAAGATCCCTTCTGGCGATCTCCTTTAATCAACTTGGAATCCATCTGGCGATTCCTTTTAACCAACATGAAAAATGAGGTCCCATCTGGCAACCTCTTTTGACCAATATTGAAATACGAGATCCCTTTTGGCGATCTTCTTTAATCAACTTGGAATCTTATCTGGCGATTCCTTTTAACCAACATGCAATATGAGGTCCCATCTGGCGACCTCTTTTGACCAAAGCTGAAAATATGAGATTCCTTCTGGCGATCCCCTTTAATCAAAAACCAAAAAATCTATTTTGTAAATCGATCAACCTGGAATCTCATCTGGCGATTCCTTATTATCAAAGCTAATATCGATGTCGTTCTTCCTAATGGAAGGGTTCAAAACTTTCATTTTTTCTCTTTTCTTTCTTCTTTTTTTTGTTTTTTTTTTTTTTATGTTGAAAATCCTAATAAGTTCTTCTCATTATTCCAGAATCAAAACCGTGATTCTTTGCTATTATCAACTCAATGATTCTTTCTTTGTCCATAATCTTGTTGGATTACACTAAGGACTCCTCCTGTAACAATTCAAAAATATATATATGCAATGATTTATGATTAGATGTCATGCATGCATTCTTACCTGGTTTTGAAACATAGGTCCCATCATCTTCTTCTATTTCCTGAAACTCTCTCTTGATATGAGCTTGCTTTTGAAGTCGTATGTTGGATTCATTTCTCGTGTTGCCTCTTTTTTACTTATCATATCTTGGAGAAGAAGTCTTCGACTTTTTACAAGTAGCCTTTTTCTCAAAATGTATGACTTGTCATTGCCTCTTTGTCATGCTTTTGCCAAATGCTTTATCTTTTTCAAATCTACGGGCTCTTACCCGTTTTGAAAAATATATAAAACTTTTCATGAAATATCTTTTATTGCCCCCAGTGTGGAGTGTGATCCTAGTCCGAGTTTTTTTATAAAGGAGAAATTCATTCTGGCTCAAATAGGATCACCAACAATAAACTCTTTAGAAAGTGAAAGGATAATGAATTTTTATCATTTCAAAATGCACATTGTTAGGATTGATAAACTCTATTTTTATCTTGAAAGGAATTTACAGGTGATTATAGAGTGACCACTTGATCATTTATTCATGCAATTCATTATGCTATCCAGAGGTAGGGTTGTACTTTAGGGTTAGCTTTTCTTAAATTTTATTTTTTTAACCATTTTATGATACCTTCCTTGTAACCACTCAACCTTGTTTTTTTTTTAAAAAGTGCATAATTTCATCATTTATTTAAAGAAAAGGTGGGCTTAAAGACAAACACAAAATCTGGTTGACATCATGAGCCTTGATTGTCAACTAGAGAAAATAAAAGCAAATAAAAGCAATGACAAAAGCATGCTAAGGCAAATAAAGTTGTTTTACATTTTGAAAACTACAGGAACTTCTTGGGTCACCCAGTTTTGAAACTTCTCTACTTGCGTAAAAGGTCTTGGCAGAGACTTCTTCTAATGTGTGGACAATCAACCGTAGCAGTGCTTCATCTTTTCCCCCCACATGTGTTTCCTTGTCATTTCCTTCGATCTCACCTTCTTCATTATTGACAATTCTTGACCAAGGTTTTCCAACCCTTTATCCACTATTACTTGCGTCATGACTAGGAAATGATTTTGAATTGATGTTGGGTGGGTCTTTAAATGACACCCATCCTATCTTGATGAGCTCCAACAACCTTTTCTTGAAAGCGTAGCACATTTCAAGACCATGCCCGGGGATACCAGCATGGTACTCGCAAGTCAACTCGGGCTTGTACCAGATAGGGAATGGTGGTTGTAGTGGTAATGTGGGGATATGAGCTATTTGTCCAATGCTTAATAGTTTGGCATACATGTCCTTCAAAGGCATGTAATGGCAGTAGTTGTTCTGAAATGTATCATGTGTTTGGTCTTTGGTGGTTGTTTTGGTTATTTGCTCGATTAGGTGAAAAAGGTTTGTTAAAGTTTATGTGGGCAACATGAGAGGTAGGTATTTGTGGGTTATATGAATCCACTATCTTGCCATTGGACCCACCTTCGAAGTTGTTAACGTGACCCTCCATATTTCTTCCAATAAAACCCTTCGTTTGCAATGGCTCAACTATGCGTCCAGCTTTAATCCCTTGCTCTATTCTTTCCACTATACGTACAACATCATAGAAATGCTGAGCTGAGCTACCCATTAAATGCTCATAATATGGTGCCTTGAAGGTGTTGGCAAACAAAGTCACCATCTCTGTTTCTATTAAAGGGGGTTGGACATGCATTGCCTCATCCCTCCACCTTTGCGCATATGCCCTTACTAACTCTTGGCTTCTTTTCTCCATTGACATTAGACTTGTTCGATCCGGAGCGATTTCCAGGTTAAACTTATACTGCTTAAGGAACGCCTCCACCAAATCTCTCCAGCTCCTGATCCTAACATTGTCTAACCTCATGTACCAGCTCAAAGCAGATCCTGCGAGACTATCTTGAAAGAAATAGATAAGCAATTTATCATCACGAATTACTTCTGCCATTTTGTTGCAGTAAGATCGAAGATGAGTGTTTGGGCATTCTAAACCGGTGTACTTAATGAAATCGGGTATCTTAAAATCCTTGGGCACCACAATGTTCGGTACCAGACATACTTCGGCTGCTCGAATAGGGTCAAACCAGTCATTACCCTCAACTGCCCTTAATCTCTCTTCCAAAGCAAATAGCTTGTCCTGGTCCATCAAACTGGGAGACCTATTATCCGGGGTTCTCTCCACTGTTAAGTCAACAATGATTGGAGGATGAGTTGGCTGGATAAGGCTGATAGGCACAAAATGTTGTTCATTGGCCGAGTTTGCCTCCTGGTTTTGAGATGCTTGAGGGACGTGAGCTACTGGCGCTCCTTCAGGTGGTTGTGCTGATGTTCCCTCCCCATTCTTAGCTCTTAGAAGTTGTTCGAGTAGGTCGGTCAGCCGAGCAACTTCGTTTTTTACGGATTCCAATTCGGTTTGATAATGTGACTCTAAGTGTGCTCGTTCTTCGTTCTCCATCCTTGATCTGGACCGGTGTGGTGGACTTTAGATGTGGGACCTATGTTTCACGATCTGGAACAAAATGCATGATGAAAATATGATGCACATGTGTTTTTTAGATTATTTTAAATCATGTTTCTTGAAATGTAAAAAACATTTCATGGATTAATTTAACTTAATCATGCCAAAAAAATAGGAATTAAAACTCTTTAATTTTTTCCACCAGGTAGAAGTACCTAATTGAGAATTTTCTTTCTTATCTTTTACCTCGATTAAGCGGAAGCATGACCATGAGAAGGGATTTGGAGCTATTATATGACGGGGGATAAAAATGCTACAAGGGTCGAAACAAATATTTCTTTCTGGTCTAGAAATACTATCTACATTATGGGCCTCAATTGATATCTTCTACCACTCATTACATTTTCTTTGAATAATGAGAATGTTTTTTCTTTTAACGGAAAAGACATTTTAATTCCATCTTCAATTACTTAATATAAATGCATCCTTCTTTATTAGATATTGGGTTTTGAAAACACAATCATGCTAAAGATTTGTCAATAAGATGTTTTTTAAATAAAAAAATATTTTAAAAAATAATTAATACCATACTATAGAGCAAATGAAGTTGTGTGGAGGGTTCCGCACCATTTAAAGGTTGCAAAGAAAGGTTTAAAACACAATGACGCTAAAGATTTGCTATTGAAATATAATATGAAATAATACCCAATTGCATCAGTGGACATGTGATCAATAATATTAAAATACTGTTAATTTTTTATTTAATTCAATTATTGGAATTCGAGGCAGCGTGGCAATGTCAGAAAATCTTGGATGATGGTGACGAAATATTAGTAAATGGAGACAGCACGTTCGCGGAAGGTAATAGTCGATGGTGCCAAAAATTAAACCAGCTCTCAACTCGCTACAAATAACTGCCATGGCCTTTCATTCTACGTTATATTTTCCTTGTCTTCTCATGTTGAATATGTGTGTGTGTATGATGTTCCAAGCAGAGCCAATATCCATTATGTAAAATCTTCAAGTGAGAAATACTAATATATATCAATTGGTTCGATATAGCTAATCTTTGCTTTTAATTATTTATTTTGTATTTTTAGATTGTTTTGAAATTTAAAAAAATAAAAAAATATATTATTTTAATATATTTCTAAACAAATTTTTAAATAACCAATATTAAATAACAATATGATATTAACATATACCTTTGGACGATGGTGAACAAGTATTTGAAATCTGAGACATCACGTTCTCGAAAGGAAATCGTTGATAGTGCCAAGAATTAATAAACTTGTCAACATGATTCTATAATAAGAAAATAGTTTCTAGTCTAGAAATGCGATCTACTACGTAATTGCTTGTTTTGGGGTTATGGTTTAATCTATTTTTTTATATATATATAAAAATATATTTAAAACACAATCACGTTAAAGATGTGATATCGAATATAATATGAAACAATACCCAATTGCATCAGCCGGCATGTGATCAATACTATTAAAATACTGTAAATTTTGATTTAATTCAATTATTATAGCTTGAGGCAGCCGACAATGTGAAAGAAAATGTCAGGAAATCTTGGATGATGGTGATCAAATATTAGTAAATGGAGACAGCACGTTCGCGGAAGGTAATAGTCGATGGTGCCAAAAATTAAACCAGCTCTCAACTCGCTACAAATAGCTGCCATGGCCTTTCATTCTACCTTATATTTTCTTTTTTAACATTCATGGAATCCTCTTTGCCTTCCTCCCAAATCTTGGATTCTGGGGGAAGTGCTGAGAGGAAAAATGAAGCTACAAATTACAATGAAGTGATGTCCACCCTTCCAAAAGTTAAAGGCTGGAGGGGGTGTGATTATTACCTGTACCAAGGCTTTCGGTACGATGCCTTAGTCTTGAAAGGACTCGTGTCTGTTCAAGAGCACTTCCACCCTCAATCCACTGATATATTTGTCGCCAGTTCTCCAAAAACTGGGACAACTTGGCTTAAGGCCCTCACTTTTGCTATTCTTACACGATCCCGTTTAAGTGGTTCGACAACTAGTTCTTTACTTACCAAGATGCCACATGACTGTGTTCCTTTTTTGGAATTTCAGCTTGGTGATCAAAACCCAAGTAATCGGGACTTGGCAATTCCTCTGATATCTACTCATGTTCCTTACAGTTGTTTACCTAAATCTATCATTTCTTCTAGTTGCAAGATTATTTACATTTGCAGGGACGCAAAGGACGCTTTTGTTTCTTTGTGGTACTTTCTTGCCAAGCTGCGAAGGTCGGAAAATGTTGAACCTCTTCCTCTGGAAGAGGCTTTTGAGTTGTTCTGCAATGGAATTGCAAATTATGGACCGTACTGGGACCACGTTTTAGGGTATTGGAGAGCAAGCTTGGAGTTCCCTGAGAAGATACTGTTCTTGACATATGAGGAAATGAAGAAAGACACCGCTGCTCATGTTAAAAAATTAGCTGAGTTCATGGGTTGTTCTTTCACCTTAGAGGAAGAGGAGGGAGGGGAGGTGCAAAAGATAACAAGCATGTGTAGTTTTGAGGAGTTGAGCAGCTTGGAGGTGAATAAAAATGCGGAGCACCGTGCTCCAGGCATATCAATTCCTATTCAAAATAGTGTATTCTTCAGGAAAGGTGAGATAGGCGACTGGGCAAATCACTTGACACCTGAAATGGGAGCGCGTCTAGATGACATAATGGAGAAGAAGCTCAAGGGTTCAGGCTTGAAGCTGCCAAGGTGACTGTGCCTGGGATCCCATTTGCTTATGATTATTGACAAATTGGGTTCATCAAAAGCTGTTATTAACATCTCGTGAAACAACAACTGTGTATCCCAATAAATACCCTCCCTGTTCATCTCTTGTATTTCCTAGCAAGTATTCACATTTTGTGATCATCCATGTCAACAAGCAATATTCTTTTGTGAATCTGTGTTTGTGACTTTCATTGATTTCCTTGCATGTTTGTAAGAATTCAAAATGGGATTCGTTTTTGTTTTTTATTTCTTTAACACAAGTGTATGCATTCTATTAATCAGTTTGATATGAAATAAATTTACTCTAATATATAATGTTAGAGTGTTTTCTTCACAGCTGTACATGTTTTCTTTTAAGATTATTGATTTGCAGATCAAATGAACTTAGACGGCACATCTGCTGAAAGGATCTCGAAATGCCTTGCAATTGGTTAAAATAAAGATCAAGATCTGTAGGAGAACTCGTGTTTTCCACTCCTAAAATTAATAAGCCCAGTTGCCGGCTTCATGTGCACCACAGAGAATCTGGAAGCCCAAATCTTTAAATTTTTATTTTTATTTCACTTCTTAGAATTTAATTTAATTTAATTTTTATATCAATTTTGACCCTCATTTTTATTATTTTTATTTATTTTTTTTTATTTTTTTTAATAGAAATTTTTATCTATCAAATTTGGTTCTCATTCTTTTGATTGTTACTTATTTTATTCAAAATAATTTATAAAATTATAATTATAATTATTTTAATTTCTTCATCTTTTTAATTTTTTTATCTTTTAGATTTGATCTATATTATTTTGATTGTTATTTATTTTATTTGAGATAATTTATAAAATTAGATATTTTTTCAATTTTATTTTCATTATACGTTTTAATTTGTAAGATCTGTTCTTTATTATTTTAATAAACTTGAAAGAAAAATATTAATAAATTATTTTACAACTTATTTTTCATAACATAATCAAACACTGAAAAATATTTTCAATTTATTTTTCGTGACACTACCAAACATTGAAAAATAATTCATTATTTATAAATTTATTTTTTAAAAAAACAATTTTCTAAAATAAAACTACTTTCTAGCAAACAAGCATATCCTAAATATTTTCATGATCTCATGTCTGGGTATAGAAGTTCAGAAACTAACCTTGACCAAATACTCCCATGCTACCACGTACCAACTACATCTCAACAAGCAACAAATCAAATGATCCACTAGTAAACAACGATTGGACATTGCCCCAGCAATAGATCATACAACCTCTGACTAACCAATGAAAGATCATGACTTAAGAAACCAGATTTCAAATATCCAAAAATATTTATGGGCTAAAAAATTAAATTTAAAATTTATAGTTTTGAAAAATTATTTTACAGCAAAATCAGACTAGAGATGAGCCAAGCTAATTTTAACGCAAGTGACTTAAGTTTAAACCCCATTTTACTTGGGTTATTTTCTTTTTAAAATCTTGAGTATTTTATTAGCACATTTTTAACTCTTTATATTTTTCAATATATAATTAACAAGAAAATTTTATTTCTTTTCCATGTAAGATAGAGGTTTTGAATTTCATAAAAATATATTCACCAATGATTTTTTAAAATCAATTTCTTACTTATTCATAATTTGTTTTAATAATTTTAATATTATATATTAAAGAGATTTGGTCGGGGAATAAATTCTAATAAAATCTTAATCCTAAAAAATAAGTAAATCTTATTTTTAATTTGATATCAAATATATTTATTTTTCATATTTTAAAACAAATGCATTGGGTTTGTACACACACACTATATTATAAAAGGCGTGAGAAAAGCATTGTTTATGTACTATAGACATAGAGTATTTGTATTGTAGACCACACTGTAGCACCATGAGGGCTTTGTCTTTTTAGTGTTAGTCAAAAAGTGTTGCTAGGTCTTGGTGTACTGTGAACAAAGACTCATTGCACTGTCAACCACACTGTAGACATATAATATTTGCAATGTGGACAACACTGTATCACAATGAAGGGTGTTGCCTTTTCTATGTTTAGTCAAAAATTATTGTTGGATCTGACTTGACCGCTATACCCGAAGTCAAAACAAAATGCATTGGGTTTGGGCTGCCCACTCAGACCTAAAAAGATTAGGTCTGGCTCCATAATAGATCATACAAACTTTGACCAACCGCCGAAAGATTATGAGGACCCTACCCCATTATAACTAATGAAGCAAACCATACCCCATTGACAATTCATCAAGTAGATTTGTGTCGTTCACCACCTTATTTAGATGTACTTTTAAATAGGATCTATGAACTCAAAAAAAAAAAATTCACTCAAATATCTCTCTAGAAAACTAACCATGAACTTTTAACTAGTAGAAAAACAAAGAGTAAAAATAGAGGTTATAACATAGAAAACTAAGTTGAAAACTGAGGTGAAAAGGAGAGTAAGAAATTCTGTAAAATTGTCTCTTTTTTTTTATAGAGAATTTTGAAACTAAAACCAATATAAAATTATTTCTAGTAATTATTAAAAATTAATTCTCACAATTATCAACCTTAATTACCCGCTATAAATTAAAGTTAAATCTAACAGTTTTGGCTTTAAATATGATATTTTGTTGGAATAAAAACTATCTAGATTGAAAAAATTGTCTAGGTTGGAGAAATCATTGAGACTCTATATTTATTGATGATACAAACTAATGGATTAGAAAGGAAAAATATATATTTATAGGCCAAAAACTTTAAACTCAAATCCAAGTTCAAAATATACTGCTAAAAAATAATTTCTTATAGTTTAAGCAATTAATTTATAGCAAAATTAGACTCGGGACTAACCAAGTCAGTTTAACACATGTAAGTTCAAGGCTTCTTTCTAAAATCTTGATTGTTTTTTTAGCCTAATATTAACTTTTTAAATTCATAACCCAGGTCATCAGACCGAAAGTATTATACATTAAAAAGTTATGAAGTTGAATCCTTAAGAAATGACGTGTTGAAGCACATAATCACTTGAATTTTAAGAGATCAAATTTAATTTTTTCCAAGTTAATTTTTACCAAAAGCAAAACAAAATTTTTTAACATTTATAAAAGCCTCACCATTGAAATCGCTTGAATTTCTCAGAACAAGTTTGTTTTAAACAAACATCAAAATGATTTTTGTTTGGAATAGCTTTGAAATTCCAAAAGTTCTTTGTGAAAACAACTCCTTGTAAATAACCACATCTTCTTCCACATAGCCTCATCCCCAAGTAAAACCCAAATTGAACACTTAGAGGCATGATCAAACTGGGGGCAATCCAGCAAAATACATAAGGCTGACTCCATGATTCCGTTTCTAAGAAAACTTGAGATATAATGCAGAGCTGGCAACCCTTTAGATAAAGGTTTGTGGGCAAACAAGTATGCTGATCCCTCTCAAAGGTCAAGATCACAAGATATGACTTGAGCAAGAAAGAGCGAAAAGAGCCATCAAAGCTTCTTATAAGAGACTCAAACTTTTGAGAAAAGGAAAATTCCATGAAGAATAGGGGACCTATATTTCTCATATAAGTATACATGCATATTGATCATAATGCATTGCTTACATCCTCGACAGATCGGTGTCTCATTGTCACCTCTTTTTGAGTGGGTTGTTGAGCCCTCATCATTTAGATAGTGTGCTTTCTAGCCCTATCTTCCTTCTCTTTGAGTGCACCTTCGAGCCATCGATGAATTTGCATAAGTATTAAGCAGCAATTTTGGAGGAAATTTTAAAGCCTAATTGTACCCCATTATGCCCAAATATGGACAAAAACACAAATTCAAAGTCAAATTAAATGATTACTAGATGAATTTGCATAAGTATTAAGACCAAGGACATAGTTAAATTTTTAATAGGCAAATTTGATTTAATCATGGGCCAAATTAAATTTTAATTATATTTAAGAATTAATTTGGGTCCAATTGAAGGATTTCATTAAGTGCAAGGACTTAATTTGGGTCCAAAGGCTTAATTTGTGAAATATTAAGTTTGGGAGCCTAATTTGGGCTTAATAGAAAAGATTGGAATTTTAAGAGACCAAATTTAATTATTACCAAGTTAATTGATTGAAATCAGGGGCCAAGTTGCAAGAAAATTGAAGTTTGGGGGTCAATTAAGGGCTAAATTGAAGAAATTCACAGCCAAAGACCAATCTGTAAAATGCGCCAAACTATAAGGGTTTAATTCATAAAAACTGGGGGTGAAATTGAAGAAATTGAAAGTTTAATGGTCAATTAGGGGTTCAATTGAACAAATCCGAGACCAAGGACCAAATCACAATAGGCGCGTAACTTCGCGGTTCCAATTGAAGTTCATCAGGGGCTTAATTTCATTAAATCAAAAGTTTAGGGTCACTTAGGGGTTCAGTTAGAACAAATTGAAAGCTGAAGGACTCAATTGAAAATCAGTTAAAATCCCTAATTCAAAACTAAAACAGTGTCATTTCATTAAAAAAAAAAAAAAAAGGTCAAACGACGCGTCGTTTAGTACTGTTCATTATCTTCTTCATTTTATTTTTTCCTGAAAAGCTGGTCCAGTTACCTACTTTGAAGTTACATTTAATGTACCTAACGTCCACCGAATTTGACAAAACTCGCACGAAATAAATCATAAGACATCCCTCTATGTCTAAGTATGGTCGTCACGAGCTCACTGGCAAATAAACGGACATGGCACCACCCCAAACAAGCCAACTCAGGCAGCATGCAGCTACAGATTTGACAATGTACTGACTAGTACTTAAAAGTGTACTTTTATTAAGGTTTTATATCATCATTTTGCACTTAAAGTATGAATAACTCCTTAACTAAAGCATGTTTTATAATAACATGTCGAATAATATAAGATACATTTAATTTATGGTAAATATTCATCTTAAATGCAGGCCTATCATATAAATCAAATGATGGATTGATGAGTTTAAGTACTGAAATTGAGAAGATAAAAAAAGGGCTAAGCTTAGAAAGAGATGCTGGTTCAATCCAAACTAGAACACTATTTGGTTATTGGATCATAACTAGAGTTGTACAAATTGGATTTAGGTATGTTTATATGGATGGAAAGCTACGACATAGGCCTAAAACTTTCATGAAGAGTCCAAGATTCAAAAAAGCCGTTTTCAAGTCCAAATTGTAGTAATAACAAAGAAGTCAGAATATGTCCTGCAACCCAGACATTATTCAGTGTTCAGCCCATATCTCGAGTTTTAGAAGTGCAAATGCACAGATTCATTTTTAGATGGCAAGCTAAGACAATTTTCCAGAACTTTCATGAAGACTATATGTTCACATTCTGATGTTATCAATGACATTTGGTTTAAAGAAGAAGATAAGGGTTGTCGCAAGTCAAAATATGGCCACCCACACAACAATTACTCATCAAATCAATAGTTCCCAATTTTGGCCTATAAAAGGAGATATTTGCCATGCATTTAGGCATCTTGGTTTTCAGATCAAGATCATGTTCTTGCTCTCTTTCTTTATATTTTTGTAATATTTAAGTTTTGCTTTCATTAATCTCTTGTTTATGTTTTTCATCATAACTATGTTCTTATCTTGTTTATTTATGTTTCTCTCTTTCATTACATTTAGTTAAGTTTATTTTGTCAAGGTGAAAAGGTTTCACTAATGGTGTTAGAATAGGTATAATATAAACTCAACATGGACTTTAATGGTTATATTCAAGAAAGTTTGTTATTAACATTTCTCATCTTTTTATTTTATCAATTCTTAATACCTTGCTTGTTAAATTGTTAATGTTGATTTGTGTTGTATAACACTTGGTACAACAAATGCTTGGCACTTTCATAGCCGGTATGATATAATCTACACATGTGCTATAAAAGAAACTTGATTTGTTGTTAACATAAGTTAACATCATGAATTCCTAACAATATTTAAAAGTATGGTGTTACTAAAATAAGATAATTAATATGATCATGTTAAAAATTTATAATAAACTATTAAGGATAAATCATTCGATTGGAACCTTTTTTGTGTGTTGTTTCCACTTGATTAATAAAAAAAATTATACTATACTTATTTCTAATACTATTAGTGGATCCTCTAACCTTAACAATTGCTTTTATCTTTGATTAATACTCACATCAATATCACATGTCAAAAGTTCTCTTCAACTACTTTTCATTTGTTATTTATAATTTTATATAGTTCAACTCCTTAAGGTTCGACCCCGATCTTGTCGGGTTATTTATTACTTCAACACTCCTGTACTTGGGAGAAGACATTAATCTTTTAATTATGTCATGTACCATATATACTTTGAACCAACGGTTGGGATCCTTCTCAACTGAATCAAGGGCTGTAATTTTTCCCCTGTATAGACAAGATTGCCCTCTTCCACCGCTTATAAATAGAGGTAGATTTCATGGCCAAAGGGAGGAGAAAATCGGGTCCAAAATGGATCAAAAAGAAGGCTTCCTCCCTATAATTTTTCCTTTTCTATCATTTGTCTTCACTCTCTCTCTTCTCTCCATCGTCCCAGCTACCACTGTCATCAACATTAGATTTTTAGCCACCAGCTCCACCACTGGAAGCCAGCACAACCACCAATCGGCCATCAACCAGCCACCGCGACTCTCTCCCTTTTCTCCTTCCAGCATTTCTATCTCCTTTGCAAATTTCTTCTTCCTGCACAGTAGTTACTTCACCGGCTAAGCTCTCCATCAACATCGCCACCAGCCTCTTGTCAGCCACCTAGACAGCAGCTCCTTCTCCTCTGCCAGTTTGCCTTCCATTTTTCTCGGCATCATCTGCAATTGTGTAGTTGCATGCAGAACGTGAACAATAAGTTTAAAGTTCTGCAAAAATTAATTATACTAAAAAAAGAATAATAAGAAAAGTAACAATAATATTTTTAATATCAATACTTGTAATAACACTAAAACTATAGGTAGCCCAAGCGCCACGTGATGATTTGACTGCACCTAAACGGAAGCAGACCAAGCACCACGCGGCGCTGTGCTGCGGGCTTAGGGTGGTGTTGCCCAAGTGCCACGTGGCGCTTGGTCTACCTGCGACCAGGATTCAATTTTATTTTGAGTCCTGCCCTGCCAGGCCTAAGACAAGCCTTGGGCCATACCTGTGAATGCCCAAGCCAAAGCGTCACCTGGCTCTTAGACTACAACCAAGAGGAAGCAGGCCAAACGCCACGTGGCACTTGGGTTGCCCGCTCTCAGGTGGGAACCCAAGCGCCACATGTTCCAACGTGGTTTTTTTCCAAGTAATAGCAGTTTTTTAAAATTTATTAATGATGATAATAATATTTATGCTCTTATAAATTTTAATGAAAAAGCTAAAATTTTTATTATACAAGTAATAATATTTTTAGTAGCAATAATATGAATTATTATAAAAATTATATTATTTATAACATCAAATATAATAATATTTTAGAGATTAATATTATTAATTATACTAAAAAATAATATTAATAGAACAAATAATAATAGTTTTGAGATCAACACTATTAATTAGACTAAAATAATAATAATATTTTTCATACCAATACTATCAATTATACCAAAAAAATATATTAAGAAAAAAAATAATTCTTTTAATATTAATTGTACAAAAAAAAAATTATACCAACAAAACAAACAATAATATTTTTACTATAAATACTCTAAAAATTAATTACACTAAAAAAAGAATAATAAGAAAACTAATAATAATATTTTTAATACCAATACTTGTAATTACACTAAAAGTATAGGCAGCCCAAGCGCCACGTGGCGGGGTCACTCTGGGCAGCGGCACATATTTGACTTTTCACAAGTGCCTTCTATTTATTTATTTATTGATAAATCCATTAATGCATTTTCACCATTTCCCATTTATAAACACGAAAGGTGTATTTATTTTTTTTTTATGGTTGTTCGGGCTAGTATGTGCATACCTTAATTAATTTTATGGACCTGAAGTTAAAAACTATGTAAGCCTTCAGTGATCTTGATGTTTGTAAGACTCGAATTAATAACCTCTAGAAAACAAACTGAGGACCTAACCAGTTGAGCTACAACCCTAAGGATTAAAATGTGTATATTTTTTTAACCCTAAGGGATGTAGCTTAACTGGTTAGACTCTGAGTTTGCTCTTTAAAGATCATCAGTTCGAATCCTACAAATCTCAGGGCCATTGAAAGCTTACATGATCACTAACTTCAGGACCCATAGAATTAGTCGAGTTATGTATAAGCTACCCGAACATCTACGTTAATTAAAAAAAAAAGTATGTATTGTTTAGAGCATTGAGTAAGAGGAACTTTTTCAGACCTGGGCGGGTTATATCTTTGGAGTTTGAAATTACTGCTCCAAAACGACATCACTCATTATTTATGGGATCTTGCACAAACATCCAACTAGCTAGTTTTGAAAAAAAAAAATGTATTGGTCTTGCGTTGGATGCTAACGAAGTTTTTTCTTCTTTTATTTCAATCAAAATATTGAGTCTTAATTATGGGCATCTGTTGATATCTTTTATAACTCACTACATTGATTTGAATATTGAAAATGTTTCCTTTCTAAAAAACAAAATGGGGAAGGCATTTTGATTTTATCTTCAATTTTCCTATATAGATGTCTTCTTGTTTCTAAATATAGGGCTTTTAAAGCACAATCATGCCTTGAGTTTTCCAGGTTCTTTTCAGAAAGATTTGATATCTCGTATAATATGAAATAAAATCTATTCGCATCAGCGGGCAAATGGTCAAGATTATTAAATTAGTGTAAAACTTGATTTAATTCAAACATTATAATTCGAGGTACTATAATAATGTGAAAAAAAATGTTACAAAACTAGATGATGACGACCACATATCAATAATTCGAGACGTAAGATTGTTTGGTCTCTTTTTTTCCTTGTCTTCTCATGTTGAATATGTGTGTGTGTGTGTGTATGAGATCCACCTCCGCGTGTCAAAGCATGGTGATGTTCCAAGCAGAGCCAATATCCATTATGTAAAATCTTCAAGTGAGAAATACTAATATATATCAATTGGTTCGATATAGCTAATCTTTGCTTTTAATTATTTATTTTGTATTTTTAGATTGTTTTGAAATTTTAAAAAATAAAAAATATATTATTTTAATATATTTCTAAACAAATTTTTAAAAATAACCAATATTAAATAACAATATGATATTAACATATACCTTTGGACGATGGTGAACAAGTATTTGAAATCTGAGACATCACGTTCTCGAAAGGAAATCGTTGATAGTGCCAAGAATTAATAAACTTGTCATCATGATTCTATAATAAGAAATAGTTTCTAGTCTAGAAATGCGATCTACTACGTAATTGCTTGTTTTGGGGTTATGGTTTAATCTATTTATTTTTTTTATAAAAATAGATTTAAAACACAATCACGTTAAAGATGTGATATCGAATATAATATGAAACAATACCCAATTGCATCAGCCGACATGTGATCAATACTATTAAAATACTGTAAATTTTGATTTAATTCAATTATTATAGCTTGAGGCAGCCGACAATGTGAAAGAAAATGTCAGGAAATCTTGGATGATGGTGATCAAATATTAGTAAATGGAGACAGCACGTTCGCGGAAGGTAATAGTCGATGGTGCCAAAAATTAAACCAGCTCTCAACTCGCTACAAATAGCTGCATATTGTTACTACATGTATTAAGGCAGCATATTCTCTGATAAAAGTTCTTCAATTAGTTGATACAGATGAAATACCAATTATAGGTTTTATATATGAAGTAATGGATCAAGCAAAAGAGAACATACAAGTGAATTTTGGTTTTGTGAAAAAAAAGGTATTGATTATGTATCTTGCTAATTATTTGTTTACTACTATCAGTTGATTATAATGTTTACCAACTAGGTCATGTAATGTTGATCATAATATTTTTATTTTTATTTTTATTTTGATTATAATGTTTACTACTATCAGTTGATCATAATGTTTACCAACTTGGTTATCATTGATGCAAGATGGGAACTTCAACTTCACAAACCTTTATATGCAGCAGCATATTATTTGAATCCTCATTATCATTATAATTTTAATTTTAAAGCTAATGTCAACATTAAAATTGGATTATATCAATGCTTAGAAAGGATGGTGCTCGATGCAAGTGAAAGGTATAAAATTGACTTGCAACTTGATTCATTCTAGGATGCAAGTGGGTTGTTCGATATTGAGGCTGCCAAGATAACAAGGGATAAAAAGACTCCAGCTAAATGGTGGGATTCTTATGGGGATGAATGTCCAGAGCTAAAAAATTTACAATTCGAGTTCTAAGCTTGACTTGTAGTTCATCTGGATGCCAGCGAAACTGGAGTGCATTTGAGATGGTAAGTTTTTTTCTTTTTAATTTTAATGTTTTTATATTTTATAAGAATCTTATATGGTATTAATTTGAATTGCTTACATAGGTTCATACAAAACGAAGAAATCATTTGCACCAGAAAAAAAAATGAATGACTTTGTATTTGTAATGTGCAATCTGAAATTAAATGATAACCAAGTCAAAAAGCAAGCTAATGATTTTGGTGAAGTTTTTGATCATCTCTCATCTGATGATGATTGGATAACCAAGGGAGAGAAACATGATGGTTCATCCAACTTTGATTTGCTTGGTGTCATTGATAGTGCAACACGAAGGAAAAACAGTAAAGAAGATGAAAGTGATGATAAAGAAAATTTTAATGATGTTGGGATGGAGTGTCATGGAACTGAAGATGATTTAGAGATTCAGAATGATGTCAATCCAGATAATTCAAGGAGCTTAGAGTTAAATATTGTTGACAATATTGGTGTTGGTCCTGGTACTAGTAGTAGCACTAATGTTTCTAATATCGGTGCTGGTACTAGTAGTAGCATTAATGTTCCTTTAGATGGTAATGATTTTGATGATTGTTTTAGGAATAATGAGGGAGACAAAGGCAATGAGGGTGTGTTTAGGTTACATGACACACCTACAGACTGTTTGTTTTAGGTGTGTTAACTTTTAGTTATTGAAATACTATGGACATGTATGAATTTTTATTTGAATTATGTATTTTAAGATGTTTGGATATTTGTATTGTTTAAAATATTTTACTTACGATTTTATGATTTTAGTTAAAATATTTTACTTCCGATTTTACGATTCGAGTTTACGAGTCGAGTTTATATTAGATGTTCCGTGTCATATCAAAAACAACATTTTTGACAACCTTGCACACAATCACACTGTGGAATATAATATGAAATAAAACCTAATTGCATCAACGGACATGTGATCAATAATATTCGATGGTGCCAAAAATTAAACCAGCTCTCAACTCGCTATAAATAGCTGCCATGGCCTTTCATCATTCTACGTTATATTTTCATTTTTTACATTCATGGAATCCTCTTTGCCTTCCTCCCAAATCTTGGATTCTGGTGGAAGTGCAGAGAGGAAAAATGAAGCTAAAAATTACAATGAAGTCATGTCCACCCTTCCGAAAGTTAAAGGCTTGAGGGGGTATGATTATTACCTGTACCAAGGCTTTTGGTACGATCCCTTCTTCTTGGAAGGAATCATGTCTGTTCAAGACCGCTTCAATCCTCAATCCACTGATATATTTGTTGCCAGTTCTCCAAAAACTGGCACAACTTGGCTTAAGGCCCTCACTTTTGCTATTCTTACACGATCCCGTTTAAGTGGTTCGACAACTAGTTCTTTACTTACCAAGATGCCACATGACTGTGTTCCTTTTTTGGAATTTCAGCTTGCTGATCAAAACCCAAGTAATCGGGACTTGGCAATTCCTCTGCTATCTACTCATGTTCCTTACAGTTGTTTACCTAAATCTATCATTTCTTCTAGTTGCAAGATTATTTACATTTGCAGGGACGCAAAGGATGCTTTTGTTTCTTTGTGGTACTTTCTTGCCAAGATGCAAAGGTCGGACAATGTTGAACCTCTTCCTCTGGAAGAGGCTTTTGAGTTGTTCTGCAATGGAATTGCAAATTATGGACCGTACTGGGACCATGTTTTAGGGTATTGGAGAGCAAGCTTGGAGTTCCCTGAGAAGATATTGTTCTTGACATACGAGGAAATGAAGAAAGACACCGCTGCTCATGTTAAGAAATTAGCTGAGTTCATGGGTTGTTCCTTCACCTTAGAGGAAGAGGAGGGAGGGGGGGTGCAAAAGATAATAAGCATGTGTAGTTTTGAGGAGTTGAGCAGCTTGGAGGTGAATAAAAATGCGGAGCACCGTACTCCAGGCATATCAAGTCCTATTCAAAATAGTGTATTCTTCAGGAAAGGTGAGATAGGCGACTGGGCAAATCACTTGACACCTGAAATGGGAGCGCGTCTAGATGACATAATGGAGAAGAAGCTCAAGGGTTCAGGCTTGAAGCTGCCCAGGTGACTGTGCCTGGGGTCCCATTTGCTTATGATTATGGCCGAAGTGGGTTTGTCAAAAGCTGTCATCAACATCTCATGAAACAGCAACTGTGTATCCTAATAAATACCCTCCCTGTTCATCTCTTGTATTTCCTAGCAAGTATTCACATTTTGTGAATCATCCATGTCAACAAGCATTATTCTTTTGTGAATCTGTGTTTGTGACTTCAATTGATTTCCTTGCATGTTTGTAAGAGTTCAAAATGGGATTTCACACAAGTGTATGCATTCCATTAATCAGTTTGATAAAAAAAAAAAAAAAAAATTACTCTAATATTTAATATTAGAGTGTTTTCTTCACAGAAATTGCAGCGTGTTTTCTTCACAGCTATACATGTTTTAAAAGAACCGAGACAACCATACATGAGGGCGGAGCAAAGACCAAACGAGACAATCATCCATGAAGATTGTTGAATTGCAGATCAAATGAACGTTGGCGGCACATCTGCTTGAAGGATCTCGAAATGCCTTGTAATTGGTTAAAATAAAAATCAAGATCTGTAGGAGAACTCGTGTTTTCCACTCCTAAAATAAGCCCAGTTGCCGGCTTCATGTGCAACAGAGGCACATAAAGAATCTGAAAGCAGTTTTTATGCACTATCAGCAGAACAATTTGATCAGTCAGATCACAATCCTTCTTACTTCAAACAAATCTTTTGGAACCGATATGTCGAGGGATGGCTTGATTTATACCGGAGATTTTGTTGGAAATTTAAAGAAGCGTGGCTTAATTATACCTTTCAGGGATGCGCAAATTGATTACAGGTAAAAAATGACAGAAAGTGAGTTGCATGAAATGAAAAGGGCATTAGCAAACTCAACACCTTTCAGGGCATCGTTCCTTGGTTTGCTCCCTTTCATTTCTTATTTTGTTTTTCCTGCCATTGTCTAATGTTTTTCTAACTCGCAGTCTGGTCTCTGCAGAGAATGAGAAAGCACAAACTCTTTAAGAGAAGATATTCTCCGGCAATGGCATCAAACAGAAAAGTCCGACGTTAACTAAATGAGTTCATGGATCTCTTGTCTGAATATAGAAGTGCAGAAACTAACCATGCTACCAACTACATGTCAACAAGCAACAAATCAAATGAATTGTGATCGGCCAGTAAACAATAAGCAAATGGGAGAAAAACTAACCTTGAACTCTTAACTAGGAGAAAAACAAAGAGGAAAATTAGAGCTTATAACATAGGAAACTAAGCTGAAACTGAGGTGAAAAAGAGTAAGAAATTCTGTAAAATTGTCCACAAACACTCTTTTTTTATCCCTTTTTATAGAGGATTTTGAAATCAAAATTAATAGAATTAATTCTAGTAATTATCAAAAATTAATTACCAGCTATAAATTTAAATTAAACCTGATGTTTAGCTTTAAATATGATGTTTTGTTATAATAGAAACTATCTACATTGAAAAGAGTAGTTAAATTGGAGAAGTTATTCAGTACAAACTAATGGTTTGGAGAAAAAAAAACATTATTTATTGGTCAAAAAAAACTATAAACTTATACCCAGGTTCAAAATATATTAAAAAAAAAATCTTTATAATTTAAAAAATTATTTTTACAATAAAATCAAGCTCGGGACTAACCAAGTCAATTTAACTCATATAACTTAAGCTCAAAAGCTCATTTTACTTAAGTTTTTTCTTTTCTAAAATCTTGTGTTTTTTTAAGTCCAATTTTAACTCTTTATATTCTCAATATATAATTAACAAGAAAATCTTATTTCTTTTCTATGTGAAATTAAGATTTTAAATTTCATAAAAACATGTTTATTGGTGATTTTTTAAGGTTAATTTCTTATTTTTTTTATAATTTATTTTAATCATTTTAATAAAGAATGTTAAAGAGATTTGGTTAAAGAATAAATTCCTATAAAAATCTTAAAAATAAATGGGTCTCATTTTTATTTGATTTTAAATGTATTTATTTTTCATGTTTTAAAACAAATTTTCCAAAATACAGTGTGTGTATTGGAAATATTCAATATAAAACATATATATATTGGAAATATTCAAAATACAGCGGTCACGCTTGTTAGCTTGCTATTTATGGAAGTATTATC
The DNA here is from genome assembly GCF_005239225.2 of Populus alba. Lineage (NCBI taxonomy): Eukaryota > Viridiplantae > Streptophyta > Magnoliopsida > Malpighiales > Salicaceae > Populus > Populus alba. Next base: position 5,481,837 of record NC_133294.1, on the reverse strand, counting down.
GCCAAATTATAGAAGCAAGGCCAGCTACACCGCATATTCATATCATTTTTCCTGTAAAATATTTAAATATTACAAACATGTTTTTTTAAAAAAACAAATTAATAGCTCGTCCTATGGTTTTCACCAACTATATAAATTAGTTTTATTTGAATCATATGAAAAAAAATAAAAAAAGAATGATTAAATGGAAAAAAATAATACAAAAAAACGATAACTAGGGGGATAAAAAAAACCTTCATCCCAGAATGAAATAATGATGTTGTTTAATTTCTAACTATTTAAATATGAAAAGATAAAAAAAAAAAATGGATAAAAAAAAATTAGTATGAGCCAACCTGAGCTAACATGATAGACATATAATCTGAGTATTAAGAGGCGAGCTAGTCTAATTTAACCACCAAACTATTTTCTAAGACATGAGGTCGGGATAATCAGATAGAAAAAGAAATTGAGGAAAATCAAACAACCATTTAAAAAAAACAAAAAAAAAACAATTTCAAACAATAATTTTGGAAAAAGAAATAAGCCAAAAAAATATTGATCTCTATTAACTTCTTAAACTCATGATCTGAATTTATAGGAAACAAAATGTTGAAGCATGAAATCAAAAGAAAAATTATACAAAAAGATTCAAAACAAAACAAAATACCAATTAAGAGAATGATGGTTGAAATCGAAATTAAAAATAAATTAGAAGGCAACAAAAAAAATTCAATTTGAGGGTTAAATTGAAAAGAATAATAATATTAAGAAAATGATTAAAAAAAAAAGAACGAGGACCAAGATAAAAAAAAAATAACATTATAAACTTAGATTGATGGATGGAATTAAAAACAATAAAAATTTATAAAAAGACCACACGAAAAAAATCAGGAATCAAAAAGAAAAACATCAATACATGATAAATTGGAATTGAAAGATTAAATTAAAAAGAAATAAAACTTTTACAAAAAAATTAAAGACAAAAATTAAAAAAAAAATTAAAACTAAAAAAGCTTAAATAATCAATTTGAGGGGGAAGAGAAAAAACATCATCAATGACAAACTACTCAACCTTCACCTACATGCATCATAGAATGAAGAAGATAAAGTAATGATGCTTTCAATAATATGATAGAAGGTTTGTCTTTACAACCAAAGGCATTGCATGCTCTCCTCAAGGTGTGTGGACGCCTCTCTCTCGCGGGTAACTTTTTAAATTTTAATAGTTTATTTTTTTGTTAAAAGATCATTATGCTTTGAATCAAAAAAAAAAAAACAATATAAAAGGTCAAAATATACCCTTGACCTAAAACGTTTTTTTATTCAAAAGATATTTAAGTAAATTTATTATATGTTCAGCAATCAAAAGATTATAATGCTATCAACAAAACAGTAAATAACAAAAGAAAAAACTTGAAAAGACAAACAAACACTTGGCCAAAGGTAATTTATTTTTTTTTTTTAACTTTAAAGACATTTAAGTAATCTCATTGCACATTCAAAAGAAAAACCAAAAGTGCACACCTTGGTGCTACGTATATATTTCTTGCCTTAAGAATCATTCCAGTATTTTTATCATTTGAAAAAAAAAAAAAAAATTTAGACCCTCAATTATTATTTGATTTATAAGCAAAACCATAATTACACTATTATAATTTACAATCCTCTATTTATTTATATATTTTAAAAACACTTTTAAAAAAAATTGAATTTTTTTTCTTTACTTCAAATTCTTTTCTTTTTTTTTGTGTTTTTAGATTATTTTAATGTGCTAATGTTAAAAATAATTTAAAAAAAATAAAAATATATATATTATACAGATAGAAGTCACGCACAAAGAAATACAATTTGATTCTGCTTTCATTACTGTATACAAAGCGTCTAGCGTCTCGGCCCGGGTCATACAAAAAGAATGATATGGAATATGGGAAAAAGGAAAGAAAAGAAAGTGGGCAAGTCTGGAAAAGGTTAATCAGCCCAAGGCTAAAACCTGGTGTGCTACGACAAGCTAAAACCATCTGTGTACAAAAAAAAAAAAAAAAACTTAACCTGAAAGAAAAACAAGGCTGTACAAAGCTTTGCATTTCTGGAGCTTTTCATCATGCTCTACATGATTCAATCACATTGCTCACATCTACATGAGTGACCGGAAAAGCAAGTATATCATCGGATTCTACATGATTCGATCACTTCGCTCACAGCTTTATGAGTCTCTGGTGATATCATGTTTAATGTCAAGTGAAATGCCTGGAGAAAGCAAAATGTATAATTTGTTAGAGAGAGAAATAATAGCCTACTTCTTTGTTTTCACTCTTGCATTGTACATGTCACAGCGTGCTAGCTAGCTACAACGCAAGGAACGCAGTGATTATTTTACCAAAATGCTCCCCGATCCATTTTTTATATAATGCAATGCTTCTTTTCAAAAAAAATAATAATAATAACAAGCAAAGAATGTTGATGCAGAGAGGACATGGATTTCAAAGTTGCAACTAATCTCATGCCTTGATGTACAAGAAAGGAACAAAACATACCACAAATCTCTCCAACACAGGAACAAGGATAGCCAGGTTCTGGTTCGGGAGGCAATCAGCAATGGAATCATGTATGCTCTTGCTGTCATTGAACAAGGACAATTTGAGAAACATCGGACCAAAAAGAATGTGAAAGAACAAATGGATGGAGCACAGCAAACCTTTCAGTTGATAGGAATGCAAGTAGCAGTGCTGAATAAGCTTCAACAATCATCTTCTCTGCTTCCTTCTCTCCTTGTAATACAGCTGCCTCGTCATTCTGTACAATTCCCAATAACATAAAATTTTGGAAACATAAATTACAATTCAATTTATTCAAATTGAATCTTACAGTATTAGGAAAATGAACAAGAATAAACATTCAATATTACTCTATTATTTGCATGCATCTCCACATACATGTGTAAACAAATTGCATTTAATAAAATTATGACATTAAGCAGGTCGCTCACCCAAGACACCATGTTTCCTTCTCCAGCTGCATCACCTGCACCTTGGTTGGCTAGAAAGATGGAGCACAGTAATGGAATTACATCCTTGCGACTCTCATCTTCTGACCCTTCTGAGCTTGACAGCGAAATACTTGTTGCAGCAAGCCTTGATCTGCAATCGACTTTAACCATAAATTTTGGTAGGCAATAAACATCAGAGTCACTTTTTCCACCAGAAAATTATGAATATATAAAGAAACATGAACCATATGTCACCAATAAGATCAAAAGAAGGAAAACCCTAATGAGCAGCCTGCTACTAAATTGAGAGATCTAACCATCAAAAAGGTATCCAAGTCGGGTTAAGCCAGTCCATAAAATGAAGGGCCATTGCTCAAATTCATCAAATGCAAATCTGAATTGAGATTATTGGAGTGTTCAAAATAAGAACATCTTCTCATCTAACATGAAAAATAAAGAATTGGAAATTTCACAGAAATTTGAATGTAATCAGTCAATAGCACAAGGAATCTAGGTAATACAAGGAGAAAGTTGGTTTGAGGGATTGTTGTTGCTTAAATACAAGCACAAGTGACACTTCCAAAGGATGGTCAGAATGCAACGCCAATACAAGTTCAATCCAATACATGCAGCAGCAATCTAAAATCAAATTATCAGAAATTCCTAGGATGTATAAATCTACTCGTATCATACTTACAAAGATAATAGTTAACATGAAGGAGAGCTTCAGCAGGTTTAAAGCAACACAGCGAGGATAATAAATCAAGTTTCAATAGGTTAAATTCATAATAGCAATAAAGAACAAAGAAGCATTCCACTGTGCCGTCCACCAATTGCAAGTAAACAATATATGCATTAGAGCGGTGATTATAGGGCAAGTAAAATTGACCTGTTATCCCCATCCTTTTCTACCAAGTTCACAAGCAGGCCCAATATAGCAACAAGCAAATCCAACTCTTGATCAGTAAGATGAATATCATTCTGATTTTCGAGTGGAATGCTTGAACTGTCCTCTTGCATCTTACCAAAGAAAGATATAGATGAACTGAACAAAGGGAAGTGGCCGGCAATCAATGAAGACATAGTCTCCAGTCCTCCACAAGCAGCAATTTGTTGACAGCCAATAGGATTGTCATTTGTTAAATTCATTAGAACCTGCCAAGAAAAGATTCTGACTACAAAGGCAAAAAAAGGGCATGTGCAGCAACCTCCTCTTACTTCGACAGAAGAAAATAAGGAATGGAACATGGAAGAAATTCCTCAAAATGGTTCAGAGGAATACCTTGATAGCAGTAAGAAGACAGTCTGCCAAAAGGCTGGAATGTTCTTCATCAGGAACATTGCAATAAGAGCTTTTCTGTGAATGATGATGTTCCTTGTTACTTGATTTGTGGAGGCCATTTCCACCATTACTTGATTCATCCGGACTCATTAGCTTATATTGACACCCATTTTCAACTTCTCTGGGGGTTACCCTACCATTATGAGTTCGAGAGATTTTTCGTTTCCCAGATAGCAAGTCCCACTTTGAGGGCTGAAAATCATCTTCATCAAATGCATAAGGATCTTGGCTGTCATCTAACAAGTCACTGCAGGCATCTTTTGTACAATTAGTTTTTTCAACAAGACCAAATTTGGTCCTCGACCTATTACTATCGCAACTCCTTAATGTCTCACTACATGAACTGGGCATGGAAGGGACTCTCATCTTCAGTTGACAAGTATTTTTCATAAATCGTGTGGCAGTTTCAGAACAGGAGGCAGAAAGACTCAACCGACCAATGGAATTCTGAGATACATTTAAGCGTTTCCCAGAGGAGGTCCTCTCTTCATTGCAGTGATATACATTTGAGCCTTTCCAAGAGGAGGTCCTCTCTTCATTGCAGCAATCTGTAGAAGAACTGATACAAATAACCCCATTGCTGTCTACTGCTAATACAATTAAAGATGCATCATTAGTAAGAGAGATAGAGAAAGAGGAGCAGCTGCCAAACAGAAACACTACAGTGATATTAGGCTACCACAAACCTCTGACGTCGTCAATCAAGGCCAAATCAGAAGCATTATCACTCCTTTCAGAAAGACTACAATGGTTTCCATCAATGGAAACAGCAGGAGAACTCTTAAGTAGATGAAGACCTAAAAAACAATGCCATCAATCATCAGAAAACATGCCAGACAAAAGAAATCTAGTTAAGAACCGGAAACAGACAGAGCAAGAAAGCACCGTTACCGGATAGAATTTTTATGATGCTTATTATGATTTTAGTAAAAGATAGCTGATGCCCATGAGAATCTGAGTTCGCCCTCATTCCAAGCAGATGAGTCTGTATTAAAGAAGAAAATAATGAACATTAAAATCCAATAACTCGGCTTCAAATGGCATTTTAAATCCCAATAACTATCTAGAGGAAGAATAAACAGGAGAAGAATAACAGAACAAAATCACATTTGATTGCACCTGATTATCGTTACTCAAAAATGTAGCATTTTCCATAATTTTCAAGCATTTCAGAAGCAACACCAGGCTCGAGTGACGCATGTCATGTTTTGTATCCTGAATGGAAGATGAATTATGTTCTGCCCACCTCTGCAAGTAAATTTGTGTTCAATAGTTACCATCTCCAAACAATCACTAATTAGAATGTCAAGGACAGAAATGGACCGGGAAGGCATGAATTTATTATTAGGGATAATGACTCAATTTAGAATAAGTAAATCACAAGAAGACTTCCATATACAAAACAGATGCATGTCATCTTTTGCATCCTGAATGGAAGGTGAATTATGTTCTGTCCACCTCTGCAAATAAATTTGTGTTCAATTGTTACCAACTCCAAACAATCATTCACTATTTAGAATGTCAAAGACAGAAATGGATCGAGATAGGAATGAATTTATTATCAGGTATAATGACTCAATTTAGAATAAGTAAATCACAAGAAGACTTCCATATACAAAAGAAACTGTACTGGTAAGCAAGTTAATGGCCACCATTGGTTGAGGATCTGCTTTAGATCTTATAAGGTGAAAGTAAAACACAGGGAAATGCATGCATGCACACCACTAATCTTTGATTCTGGTGAGAACAGTGATGACTCCACTCAGAACCATATAGAATTACATTCCAAGATGAAGAAATTAATAACAGAGCAGTGCTATAAAGCTAAATGTGAGAACCAGAGATTAATAAGCAATGCTGAAAATTTTATCATGCATAAGATGAGATAAGCATATGACAGATTTTTCCCACGATTGAATACATTAATTGAGCACAGATTTCCCAGTTGCAAACTTTTCCTCATTTCTCAAATGATTAGATAGAATAAGAGTTACACTTAAACTTTAAAGCAACATATAAGCTCTTGATTTTTTGTGAATTGCTAAAAGATGAAACAAACATACAAGCTCACACCTCTATAACAGAGTGACAGTTCATGGTGACCTCGAAGACAGCATCAAGTCCTCCAAGCTCTCGTAACTTTTCCTTAAAGCCCCCCCCTGTCTTCCTTACCATGCCAGATGTATCTGAATGAATGCAACCCACACAGTGAAATAAATAAGCAATCAGAAAAGGAGAGAGAGAGTGTGCATGCATGCATGCATGTATTGCTTACAGAAAGACTTGCACATGTGGCATTGCATATACATATGATTATGGATTTTGCTAACCTGTCTGTATTTGAGCAAGTTAGCGTTGTGCCCATTTTTCTATGATAAAAATATTACGTGTGCCTTTTATATTGAAATTAAAATGTGGGTAGAATTGTAATTTCATGGGGAGTTTCTTCTTCCTTCTCCATCCTTTGTTTAGAATTTTTTGCAGCTGAAAGAAAAAAAATTAATTTCACCTCCCAATCACTTCCTTATCTAGAACAAAGGAGCAAATCTCTCCCTAATAACAAGTGCTTGTTTCCCACTAGAGATTCCGAACTGTTTTGGTTTTCATTATGTTTCTTATTTCATGAATTCCTAGAGTGAGATTGAGATAAAAAGATTATCCAATGATCAAACAAAATGCTGCCATCTAATGAATCATGCTTAAAAAGACTTGCTTGTTTCTTCCATAAAATGAAATCTGTTTATGTACCATTTTCTTTACCAAGACACTATCATCCAGATATAAAAGAGCTGCTGGATACAATTTTAGTATATGTTTGGCAGTGTAGTAGCGGTTGCTTTTCAAATAACTTTTCGTACCGAAATGCATGCTAATGATGTTTTTTCACTTTTTAAAAATCATTTTTGATATCAGTACATCAAAACAATCCAAAACATACAAATCGTATTAAATTTTAGCAAAAAACAAAAATTGAATTTTTTGGGAACACGGTTTCAACAGCGTTCCCAAACGGTTCCCAATAGAATTTAGGTTTCAAATGAAAGGGATAAAGATTTGATAGATTAGCCAACTAGCTCGCAAAAACACAAAAGCCTTAGTAACATTAATTTAAAACAGAAACATGTGCTCCAGACAGAGAATTGGGCATTTCCACCTATCTGAGATTACATTTGTACCCTCAATTAATTTTTCAATACAAAATGCACTCAAGGAGTATTTTTGTTATGGAAAAATGGGTAGAATGCTAACTTGCTCTAGTTAAGATCATGCAAAACAATCACTAAGCATTTGAAAAATAGCATCCCAAATCCTCAACCAAACTTATCATGCAATTCTTGAAAGCACGTTGTATGCACAATGGCCTGCATTCTTCTTGTTCCATGAAAAAAAAACCATAAATTTCAATAGAAAATATCCATATAGAATAATTAAGTTAAAGAAGCCTGTAATAAACAACAATATGCAAAACTCGTTTGTGCCTGGATCATTTTTAACTCAAGTAATTAATAAAAATCTAAAAACAATACTACACCAGCATGTAATCAAACAAAAATAGACACCACTGAAACTTGCAAATAAAAATGCCAAAGAAATTATTAAGACATGCTGTTCATTACATAATGGTGTATTTTAGATCTATTTCAAGAAGATAAGTCAGAAGAAAGAAGCAGAAGTAATGAAAAGCTAGTGTAAAAGTATTTGCATCAACAATATCAGCTTTATAATAAATGGTATCCAGGAATTTATTCATAGTTCCAATCAACAAAACCACTATTCATCCTTTGATAAAAATAAACCATAAGGAAACTAATAAATGGCAGGCTACGTATGGAAAGTACGCAACAGAAATGAAAAACTAACACTTCATTATCGACAGAATTGGAAGATATGATATCAAGCATACCTTCAAAAGATATCTTAGATAAACAAGCTTTCTCCATGGACAACAATGCAATCCATTTTGGAGTCAATTCTGGCCTCTCTGTTCTACTATCATCACCAGAATGTGACTTCATGTCCTTGCAATTAACAAGAATTTCCTGAACTTTGGCAGCAATGGCAGTAGAGCTAGAATCTGCCAGCTTACTTGTATCTCGTAAGATGTCAGAATCCTTGCGTAATGCTAAAAGCTTACTGCCTATATTTCGAGTCTTATCTTCAGTGGCAGTAGAAATGATGGGTTTTAACAATTTAATAAGAAAACGAATGCAAGTTGGTGACTCTAAAATGTGTTCATCTTGACCCTGAAACAGTGAAATTAAAGCTGTCAAAACTATTCTGATGGGTGAAAAAATACATGGAGAAAATGAGTTCCAGCCTTGAGAATCAAATAAACAAATAAGAAATAACCGACTACAAGCAGCAGCATGTGATTTGAGAACATTACAACGTTTGAAAACTGAAACTGAAGAGTTGTGCTTGTACAAACATAGAACTCCATGTGAACTTAATTATGAGTAAAGTTACAGATTCTACTTGCTATTATTATGTTTCTCAAAACAACTGATGTCAGTCATTGCCTTTTATCCATGCCAGACAACACAACCTTATCTAACAACTCAGAGGGAGGTAATGCTGAATTCCCAATTGCCTTTGTATAGATTTCAGAGGTCCCTTTTGAGGTTTCAACAAAACATGTACATGCACAAGAGAGTGCAGAAAGAAAAGGTATAAAACATAAAAGAACTTACATCACTCGTCAAAACATAGAAGAGTGCAGCAGCAGCCAGATTGCTTGTTGAGTCATCAAAGCTGAGGCCCAGAATAGCATCAATTATTGTCTTGGCCATCCTGAAAGCACAAAACTTTAGAATTTTAGCATGCAACAGAAATAAGACATGAAACTTGAGGCCAGTAAAATGAGAATAGTAAATACATGATAGCAGACCAACAAAGGAGTGATTTTGTGTGCATAAACCAAAACATCTAAAAGGAGAACCCAACATGCTGTTTTTCATTCACCAAATGGTATGGGGAGTAATAAGTAGAATTCATAACTTTCACTTCTCAGAGATCTTCCATCTTTTGGATATGCATACTGAACTCCCATATTAAATTTAATTTTAAAATATTCCGCTCATTACTTGATTAGGTACTTCAAAGCTTAAACAGAAAACCCATAAACCATTACAAAAACTAACTAGTGACATAAATTCCAAACGCATAGTAAAACAAAGTACCAAATTCCAAAACCAAAACAAGATCACCCACGAAACAACCCATCTCTTTAATTTCAAGAACTTCGAACAGTCCACCAACTACACTCAAAATCAAACAGAACACTCTCCAAGAAGCCACACGAAGATCCAGAATTTCCGAACTCAACAAGAAATTCTACAAAACAATCATGTAAAAGAAACAAAAAAAACAATTCAAGAACTCACGATACCCTTTAAACTACACTAGAAAAATTCAAAACGAAGACTCGAGAAAGACTCGAGAACCCATCAACCGAAAACAACTCTTTGAAATGCCAATAACCTCTCCCCATCAAAAAGCTTCCAAAACAAACCCAACAATTTCTAACGCAATAAGCCTCAATTCATTCTAAATTCAAACCCAGCCTTTCAAGAACTCAAAAAGTCCCGACAATTTCTAATGCAGTAACCATCGATTCAATCTTTCTAAATTCAAATCCGCCTTTTTTTTCTAAATTCAAGAACTCACAGAATCCCCAAGACAATTTCAAAAATTCATAAACACGAAATAATTCCAAATTCAATCTTTAAACATCACAAAACAAAACCCACATACCCTTGAGCCCTCAATAGCCGTCTCTGTTGTTGAGTCCCACAAATCCCTAACAAAGACAGCAAACTAGCTCTCTTAATTCTCAAAGGCTGTCCTTTCTTTAACCCATCAAGTGCAAAATTAACCTCATCAACATGCTCCATCATTTCCCCAAATTCTTGCGCCTCCATCAACGTCGTCGAGCTAGTCAAAAGATTAGAATTCCCAATACCGTTTCTCTCAGATTTTGACTTACTACGCCTCGGCTTCTTCGATTTTCTTGGGACGACGCCGTTTGGGATGGGATTGTCGTCGAAATTGTAGGGATCGAGATCGAGAGAATAAGAGGTGGATTCTTGAGAAGAGAAAGGAAAGTTATGGCTGAAGAAATCTTGATTAGATTGGGTATTTTCTTGAGAGAGAGAAAAGGAGTCGCTGAAGGAGTAATTATGGTCAGCTAAGTCGTCGTCTAATGAATCTGAAAAGGTTCTCGTTAGGTTTCCTCCGTCTCTGTTTCGCCGACCGTACGTTCTAACGATCATGCTTTTTTGAATTTCCCGTTCGCTTAACTCTGGAGACGACGACGAGGAGGAGGAGGAGGAGAGAGGAGGGTAAGTTTGGCATACAGATGGAAAGACGAGGGCTTTTTGGGGAAACAATTTGAATTTCTCTTTCTTTCCGCTGGGGTTGCGAGCTCGAGAAACGAGAAAGGAGGGGGGGGTTAGGGCAATCAGACAGCCGGAGAGAGGGTCGTTAGTTGATTAGCCAGCAGCAATATCTAGAAATATACTGTATAGTTTAATGTTTGTTTTAGTCCCTAGAGATTCAATGATGTTTCAATTTGAATCATGTAGTTTAATGTTTATTATTTCAAAAAGATCACAACAGTACATTTGCGTGTGAGAACATATCCACAAGGAAGTTGGGCACGGGGAAAATGTGGATACAGAGATGGGGATATGACATTAAGCCTTCTCACAATCCGATTATGTAGCAATTTTTATTTGTATATAAATTATTTTTGGTGGATTAATGAAAAATTTTAAAATAGATTTACTATGAATTAAATTGAATGTATGTTAGTGTTTGACAAAATAATAAAGGAGCTCGCTCAAAAACTTAGCTGGTAAAATTGAGCCAACCAAGTCTATTATTAAGTATGTGTTTGGTAATATGGTGTAGAGTATTTTTTAAAAAAATACTTTTTATTTGAAAATACATTAAAATAATTTATTTTTTTATATTTATTTTTACATTAACACATTAAAATTATCAAAAAACACTAAAGAAAACATTAATTTAATGTTTTTTCAAGGTAAATGCATTTTGAAAAGGCACTCAAAAATGGAAGCTACTGCATTCTTAAATATGGACTAAATGCCTAGTCAAACAATTTGAGCAAAGAAAGAAACCTAGCCAAACAAAGGGGGGAGGAGACAAGAAAAGAAGAAGTGAAAGTAAAAAGGCCTAACTAGGTATCATAGCACAATTAAGCTCAACAATGAAACAAAAATAGAAAGAGAAAGAGAGAGTCTAACCAAGACCTAATCAGACAATCCTAAACAACCCAACTAAGGAAGAAGAGAAAAGCAAGGGAAAAAAAAAAAAAATGACAATCAAGCAACACTTGGGACTAACACTAAACAACCTAACCAAAGAAAAGGAAATAAACAAAAGGAGAAAGGGAAGAAATGAGCCTAGTTGCGCAGCACATGGGCCCAACACTAAGCATTCCAACAAAAGAGGAAAGGAAGAAAAAAATGAGAAAAGAAAAGGAAAACCCTAACTAGGAAACACTTAAACCTAACATCGAATAGCCTAATTAGAGTAGAAGGAAAGAAAAGAAAAGAAAAGGAAGGAAGAAAAAATGAAGAATAGAAGGAAAAATGATAAAATAAGGCTCAATTTAGCCTAATAATACTATAAAGCCCATATGCTCTTCATTTTTTCTTTAATCAAAACAATAGCTCTTATTTTTTTTTTTAACAAGTATGGTACCCCAAACGATGTTGAGGCATATGCAACAACCCAACCAAATTCTTTATCATACAAGTTATTGATATGACATCCATTTGAATTCCATGTCTTTCATATTCTTTATACTCCAACCAGAAAGCCTTGTTTCACAAATTAACAGAATGAGCTTCTACATGAACAATTCATTATACAACTAATTACATGATCATTCACAAATAAACTCTATTACTCCTACGAATATGTCTGCACACCCTACTTCCCACAATTAAAATTCATGAGATTCAAGGATGTATAAAATACCAAGGTTCGTAATGTATTAAACATAACACACGCCCTATATTTACAATCATTAAAACAAAACACTCTCCTACATCTTTTTCCCTTTTATAAATTACATTTATCTTTGCACTTTACTTAGGTATCGAGGGGTCCTCTATTCTACAAAGAGAGCTTGTTTTGTAAGAGTACATAAATCACAGCTAGCTCAACTTAAAAAAAAAAAAAAAAAACAAAATCAAGGCTCATCAAATAGTTGTGGAAAGGCCTAAAATCATTTAAGGTTTTTCCAATTTCTTCGGTGTTGTTTATATCTCTTTCATGTATTGTGAACAATATATTAATATTCAATATTTGTATGAAAATAGTTTTACATTGCCTACCCATTTTAAATATTAAATTATAATTGCAAAAAAATATTTTTTATTGATAAGAATGTCCAAATTCAATTGTCACTCTTAAGAAGGATGAGTATAAGATATATTGTTGCCCCATTGTTTTTTTACCATTTAGTGATTCAAACTTTTGCACATGTCATAAGAAAATGAGAAAATTTTAAACACAATTATATAAGATAGGATATATGGTCAATAAAGGGCTTTTTTTTATACATCTTTTTTGGTTTTTTTTGAGTTTGAAACTCTAAATAGATATGTAGTTAATTTAAAAAATAAAACAATAGATTTTATTTATTAAAAGAATGTGCATTTAAAATTATCTAAAAACATAATTTATTATTAATTAATATAGATTTGTTTGAAAATACACTTAATGTTTAATACAAAAAACAATTTGCAGATTTTAATATTAGCTTTTATCAACTATCTAATATTTAAAAAACTATATTGAAACCAAAACTTTTCTTATCCAACTTGAATTAGGGGCGGAACTAAACCATATCTTGGCCACAACATCCTAAGATTTTATAGAATATTAATTTTTAGTCCTAGAAGTTGTAAGACTTTTAAATATATCCTTTAAAAAGTCAATTGTATATTTGAATGGACTATAATGATGCTAAATAGAACTTTTTATTGGATTTTGTATCATTATTTCATCAATTAGTAGGTATTTGATTATTGATGTTGACTTGAATCATAAAGAATTTAAAAGAAAAAAAGATTAGTGCAATGAAATATAGCAATTTGAGCCAGGAATATAAGATTTGGTCATTTAAAGAGTATAGCATGTAAGAGACTCAGAGACTTGGGTCATGTTCATGTTGTTTAATAAAAGTTATTTCTGATAGATGGATGTAATCATATAAAAATGTTCATTCTACTTATATTTTGAAACACTTATGTCACCAAATTTTGCAACTTTTTAAAAGTCAAACAAGTAGTAATCCAAAAAAAAAATGGAATAAGAAGAGGATAGCTAGAGGTATAAATGTTGGTTTGGAACTGCAACACATTGATAATATTATAGGTTAGCATTTCTCTTTGTTAAATCATGTTTATTTTTATTTTATTGTTCTCTCTTTTTTTTTTTTTATCTTTTTAATTATAAAATCTTTATGATAAAGTTGTGAAAGACTTCACATAGAAATGAATTTTCTAGGTTACGTCTTAGGGGCTAGTTTGAACATGGGGTTTATTTTCTAAGCACAATGTTTCCTCCAAACTAAGTTTTATATGAGAATAAAGAACACTCTAATACCTAAGTTAATAAATTTAAAGGGAGAAAATATAATGAAGCTGTATGAAGTATTTTTATATGAAGCTTATTGAATTATGTTGAATGATAGTTAATTGCCCTTAAATGGATGAAATATAGCTTAACCTGCTTGCCTGGTGACCAGGGCATTTATAGACCCTTGTCATGTCTGCATAACCTCATGGTGTGTGGAGAGTAGTGTTGCAGGTACCTCAATGTGCGTGGAGAATAGAATCATATTATTGGTGGAGATTGTGGTGCTTGCTTGATGGAGAATTTGGTGATTGTCAGTGCTAGAAACAATCATTCACATAAAAATAAGGTGCATGCTCTACGTAGACAATGTGTGCTACATAGAGAATTTATTTATTGCATATTCTTGGGAACTAAAACATGTATAGAGGTGTGTGTCAGGGTAGGGATAACCTAGCCTTATAAGGAAAAATAAAGAGAAAAGGAAAAGAGATAAAGAGAGAGAAAACCTATCATTTGAGCTAACCCAAACAGCTAGAAGGTAATTGTTTAGCACATGTAATACACACGCTAGGCGAGTGTACTGCCTTATGTATTTTGATAATATGTGTGGCTTACTCTAGCTTTGTATGGTGGCTTTCTTTTATATTTGTAGATTTGTCTTCTTGATATCTAGTATCAACGTATCATAATCGAAGCTTCAATGCATCTCTAATATCCCTTTTTTTATTTCCTTTTCTTCTCCATTTTCTTTATCCTGTTTTGGTTATTATGTATCCCATTTTTTTTCTTCCCCACCATTAGATCTTACTCTTTTTTTTTGGTCATTTGATTTGATTACTAACCTAGTTGTTAGATATTCTTGCTTTTTCTTTAGTCATTGGATATGTAAACAAATTTTGATTGATTATGCAAAGATATTCATTTTTGTTACACTACTAAAAACAAGTGCCATTAGCATCAGAATTTAGCAACGGATAATTCTGTTGCTAAATTCAGTAACGGATTTGCAACGGATTACATATATATTATTTTTTTAATATTAGCAACGGACTTTAGCAATGGATAATCCGTTGCAAAATTTACCTTGAATTTAGCAACGGATTTTCCGTTGCTAATTGAAAAAAAAACAAAAAGTTAATATAAAACTAAAATTATATATACCGTTGATTACATTAAATCCGGACCGTTTATTTCAATCTCTCGATCCCCGCCCCACACCGAAATACAGATCCAACAAAACCAAAATGTTAATTCACTCTTCCACTCTTCCAACAGATCCTTCGTTCGAACAAAATCATCGATCCATCACCCTCATCAAAAATCACCATAACTGTTCAACAGATCCGACACTGTCCATCTTCTTCTCCTTCGTGTTCATCATCTTCTTCTCCTTCATTTTAAACCAACAAAAACAGAGACCCATGACAACATCGCACCAGACCCATCATCATCACCATCGAACATCCTGTTTTGCCCCTTCTTTGTAAACGGGTTAGGTTTTGCACTGTTTTCTTCAATAGCTCAGGTAATTAATTTATGGTTTTTGTTTTCTTTGTTGCAATTTAAGTTACACTAAACAGTTCTAACCTAACTTTCCCAATCTCAGGTGTGATTCTGTTGTGTTGATCCATCTCCCTCACCCATCTCCCTCACCTGTAACCGAAGAACACAGGTAAGAATTTTTTTTCCCGAAACTTTGAATAATGGTTTTAGGCTATTAATTCGATAATATAATGTTTATGATATGTTTTTACCATGATTTATAACATAATGATGCACGTTTAAATGTAAATTTATGAAAACCCCCAAATTAATTTTTAGGGTTACGGTTCATAAATTGAATGATTTTATTCAACCTGACCAATGCTGGCAATTCTTGTGTCTGGAAGAGAGTGATTGATGGAAATTATGCATGTTTAATTGAAAATTTATCAAAACCCCCAATTTAATTTTTAACAATTAGTATTATTGATGCTGTGTGTTCTTTGATGTCTGCAAATTATCCTCCTGTGCACCGAAACCTAGGTGTTTTGAATGTATTCATATGCTTATATATATATAAGGAAACTTGATTGTTGTTGTTGTGTTTCGTTAATAAGATTGTTGTTTTATTTTTGTTTCTTCATTAATTATTTTTGTTTCTTGCTGTTTTACTTGTTATATATATAATTAGCAGAATTGTGTAGTGAAAGAGGTTAGAATTCATGGTTGCCTCCTCCTTGCATGGTGATAAGTTAATTTCCCACATTAGCTATATATGTTGTCTGTTTTCATTTGATTGTCCTGTCTTGAGGTCAGCATGCATGATTTGGAAATTAACTATTAGTCTCTTGGATGAGGATTTGTTTTTGTATTAAAGAGTTCTACAACTCTTTTGGCTTTTTTTATAGTTACTATGTTGCATGAACTAAGTAGCAAATTTTTTGGAGCCAACTTGTGTAATTGCAGAAACAATCGCATGTTTTTTAGCATGTTTGTATGTAATGATACATGTAAAATGCACCAGCATTGTGCAATGGTTCATTTTTTAGTCATTTCTGTGTGAATTAAGCAAATTGATGCTGAAAATCTTTGCTTGCTTAGCCATTATCAGTGGATATAGGATCAGTTAACAAACTACAAGCAATCGCGTGGGCTTGTTAGAATTATTTGTGGAAAAGGCTAGGGTCAAGTGCTGTGAGGTCACTGGACTTGACCCTTTAAATTGTGAAATTGGAAATATTAGACACTCTTTTGCTGTTTTCGGTTCACAAGGTTGATGTTTACACTGTGAAGTCAGTTCTAGCAAAGCACTAATTAGTATAGATCCATTTCCAATCACACAAAGGATAAAGGATTAGAGAGCAAAGCACTAATTTGTTTTAAAGACTAGCAATTGTTATAACTTGATGGGTGTAACATACTGTTTATGTTTTTTATTTTTACAGCAATATGAATGGCTTATTGGATCACAACATAATCAAATAGAGTTGGCTAAATCTGATTGGGTTGCAATAAGAAAACCTCCACCTTGTGCCATTGATTTTTGGGGCTTTGGTAAGTCTATTTTGCTCCATTTTTACATGGTTGCTTAATTATATGGTGCGTATTATTTCTGTTGGGCATGCATATTGTAATCCTTTGAAGTAGTTGGAACTTTGCCTTTCATTGGGATAATATTGACAGTTTGTATAAGAAAAGTAATGGAATGATTTTCTTTCATTAAATGTGATCTTGAGTACAATCAAACTCTCAGAAACACGATTACACATTTAGGTTACATTACAATGATGGACAAGTTGATTCATTTTACTATATGCACAACATAATTGATAAAATAAGAAAAAGAAACCCCAGCAGTAAAAAGAGCTTGAAATCTATTGAATTTGATATTGAATTCTGTTGATCGGATTTTGAGGGAGAGATGGGTGAGAGATATTGATGTTTGAAAGAAATGCTTAAATTGTTATTCAACACTTTGGAAAATGCAAAACCACTTTTAGGTGTTTTTATGGAAAAGTAAGTATTCTTTAAATTCGGTGATTGCAATTATAATTACGCGTGGAAAACATGTATACACACGCAAATTAAATAATGTCGTGTAATTTTTTAATTGAAATTATATTAAAATAAATTTTTATAATTTTTTTAACATTGTTATATTAAAATTATTTAAAAATATAAAAAAATTAATTTGATATTTTTTAAAAAAATATGTCATAATACAAAAAACAAATTCTCATCCAAGAGACTAATAGTTAATATACATGTTTAACTATAAACTTTGATTACACAACAAAATATAAATAATAAGTATTTCATAGAAAGAGGTTTAACATAAATATATTAACACCTCCATTACCTTAACCATAAATATTAACAATAATTATTGCTCGTCCGTGTAGAACCTGTAATCAACTAAATTGGATTGTGCCTAAAGAATTTATAAAACAAATGTATTTATATTTTCATCCACCAATATTATAATTATTATTTAATTATTATTTAACTACGACATAAAAGATATATACAATGTATATGACAAGAGACAAAGATAAAAATGTGAGTAACTATTGTAACCCATAATAAATTATGTTTTTTTTTTATATTGCATTTTTAATCTTTTTAAAAAAATTCAAAAAATTCTTTAATCTTGTATTACCTCGCATGTTTATGATTTCATTTACCATTTCTTAGTTGAGCAAAAAAATATCCGAATAAAAATAAAAAGTTTGATGAATCCAATAAAAATAAAAGGATCCAAATTAAAAAAAAAAAAAAAAAAAACTATTTGAGGTGGTAACAAAAGTTAGAAGGACCAATAAAAAAAATGAACTCTAAAACTATTATAAAAGATAAATTTATTTAAAATTTGTTCAACTAATTTTTTTTTATCCATTTATTCTGTATAAAATATTAACCGAACATAATCTAAAAGTCTACTTTTGTCACTAGTTAGAAAATATAAATGAAAATATAAAATACTAACCGAACATATTTTATTTTAAAAGATTGTTTAAGTTCTAGTACTTAAAGAAGTATGCTTATTTCAAAAAATGCTTATTGGTGTTGTCATGTTAATTAGATTAACATGGATGATCGATCGTGGATGTATCGTCGTCTTATGGATGGTCGCCTTCGTCCTGAATACATTACGGGTGTTAGAAGATTTATCAATTTTGCATTTTCAATTGATAAAAATATATCTGGGGGAAAAATTAGATGTCCTTGTGTGAGGTGCAAAAATCAAAAGTTTTTAAAGGAAGATGATGTTTGTAAACATCTATTGACAAAAGGTTTTTTACCTTGTTATGAAAATTGGACTGTACATGGGGAGCCTTATGTCGCAGAACCAATATTGGCTGGACCTTCATCGATTGGAATGAGTCATGTTGTGAATGATGTTTGTCTAGAAAATCCATATAGGAATCTGGTTATGGATGCAATGGGGGTTGGTGATGCATTCTACAATGATAATATGTCTAGTCTTGTGGTAGCAGGGGAAATTCCAAACCCGGAGGCAACTAAATTTTTTAAGCTTTTGAAAGCTGCGGAGGAGCCGTTGTGGGATGGGTGTACCAAGCAATCCAAATTATCTGCTTGTGTACAATTGCTTAATATGAAGTCAACTTTAAATTTGACTCAGAATGCCTTCAACAATTTTATTGACTTTACAAAAAGTTGCATGCCTAATGATGAAAATTTGGTTTCAAATTTTTATGATGCCAAGAAATTTATGCGGCCACTTGGACTTGGTTATGAGAAATATGATGTGTGTCCTAATTACTGTATGTTGTACTATGGGGCAGATGCAATGAAAATAAATTGTGATTTTTGTGGAAGTTCACGATACAAACCTAGAAATCCAACTAGTAAAGGTTCCAATAAGGCGGAGAAGCAACTCCGATACTTTCCCTTGACACCAAGGCTTCAGAGACTATTCATGTCTCCATATCATGCCAAAGATATGACATGGCATCATTTTTATAATTCTGATAATGGGGTTATGGTGCACCCATCTGATGGGGAGGCATGGAAGGAGTTTAATCGTGTCCACTTAAGCTTTGCATCAGATCCGAGAAATATTCGGTTAGGGTTGTGCACTGATGGGTTTTGTCCATTTGACATGTCTTCAAATACATACTCTTGTTGGCCAGTAATTGTGACTGTTTATAATTTGCCTCCGTGGAAGTGCATGACTAGACCATTCATGTTTTTGACAATGATGATTCCTGGGCCAAAGAATCCGGGTAAAAAGCTTGATGTTTTCCTAAGACCTTTGATTGATGAGTTAAAGAATTTATGGTATGTTGGTGTTGAAACATATGATGTATATAGAAAGGAAAATTTTCAATTAAGGGCAGCTTTAATGTGGACCATTAGTGACTTTCCAGCATATGGCATGTTATCGGGGTGGAGTACTCATGGAAATCTGTCTTGTCCTTATTGTATGGAGCATAGCAAGGCTTTTAGATCAAAAAATAGAGGGAAAACTACATTTTTTGATTGTCATCGACGATTCCTACCCATGAACCACCCATATAGATTTCAATCTGATAAGTTTTTGAAAGGAGTAATTGAAAGGCTCCCTCCTTTACCTCGTCCATCTGGTTTGGAAATGTTGAACGAAGTGTTGAAGTATACTGAGGGACATAATGGAGGGTCATCATATAATGATAAAATTCCTGGCTTTGGTGTTAAGCACAATTGGGTGAAAAAGAGCATTTTCTGGGAGCTTCCATATTGGCATACAAATTTGATTCGTCATAATCTTGATGTCATGCATGTTGAGAAAAATGTCTTTGACAATATTTTTTATACAGTTATGGATTGTCCGAATAGAAGCAAGGACAATTTAAAGGCTAGGTTGGATATTCAATTGTATTGTCAGAAGCCAAATTTGCATTTGCAATAAGATATGAGTGGTCGGGTTTACAAACCTAAAGGCACTTATTGTCTACACAAGAAACAACAACAAGAAGTCTTGTCATGGATGAAGGAATTATCATTTCCTGATGGTTATGCTTCAAGCATTTCAAGATGTGTGAAAGAGGCACAATGTAAGGTTTCGGGGATGAAGAGCCATGATTGCCATGTCTTCATTCAAAGACTTCTTCCAACCGCTTTCCGACCTTACTTACCTAGGCCACTGTGGGAGGCATTAACTGAATTGTCCGTATTTTTTCGAGATATTTGTTCAACAAATTTAAATGCCCAGCACATGGAGTTAATGCAGATGAATATAATTGAAATAATTTGCAAACTTGAAAGGATTTTTCCTCCATCATTCTTTGACTCCATGGAACACTTGACAATACATCTACCTTACGAGGCAAAAGTTGGTGGACCAGTTCAATATCGATGGATGTATCCATTTAAATGGTATGTTTTCATACTATGTTAATTTTATTAACTTTTGATTTTTAAAAAATAAACTAATTGACATAAATGATATAGGTATATGTTTTATTTGAAGAAGAAAGTGACCAATAAAGCTAAAGTTGAGGGTTCCATATGTGAAGCATACTTGATTGATGAAATTACCAATTTTGCATCTCATTATTTTGGTGATGACATGCAAACAATTTGGAATCGAGTTCCACGGAATGATGATGGTGGCCTTAGAAGTGTAGATGGATGTCTCTCTATTTTTTCCTATCCAGGAAAAAAATTATCCAAAAGATTTTATAAAAGGCAGTTGTCACATGCTGAAATGCAAATTGCGCATAACTATGTGATATTCAATTGTCAAGAACTGAAGCCTTATTTAGAGTAAGTATGAAATATTATTTTGTACTAAATTTATAATAATTTGTTATTAACTTTAACATTTTAAAATTTTAGGCAATGTCGACAAGAGCTAAAGTCACAACAATCATATGCGAGTGATGGTGAAATTGAAAAATTATGCGAAACGATCTTTCCAAATTGGTTAAAAAATAATGTAAGTATTTTAATAAAATCAATTTATATTTTATGTCAATTAGCTACTTTAAAAATATTATTAGGGGCTTTTAAATTATTATTTTTTATGGAGTTAACTATTATTGCTAGGTGGAATACCAATCTAACGGAATTTGAAAAATCAGCTCTTTGGACTTGTTATGGGCCCTTCAACTTCAGTGAAATGTTATAATGGGTATTATGTGAATGGTTTTAAATTTCATACTCAACGTTATGGTCGTTTTAAAAGACAATGAATAGTGGAGTTTGTGTGAAAGGAAGTTGTTATGATGATGATGAACGTGATTATTATGGAATGCTTAAAGAAGTTGTTCGGCTAAAATACTTGGGGAGTAAGTGCAAGTTATTTATGTTTAAATGTAATTGGTATGATACAAGACGAGGGATTAGAGTGCATCCTTCGAATGGTTTGGTTGAAATCAAGCATACATCTCGACTACACGGAAATGAAGATTTTGTGTTAGCACAACAATGTCAACAAGTCTACTATACATATCCACCTGGTCATAAATCATCTGAATGGTGGACGATTATTAAGACAACTGCTAGAAGTCGTTATAATGTTGATATGGGTGAATTTATTGAAGATGCAAACAATGTGAGATCATTTGATGTTGATCAATCAGATTATATTTCTCAACCATCTCTTGTCCTTCCTACTCAAACACTTGATGATCCAAATATACTTGTTGAATCATCTTATTATGAAGAAATCGGGCAACATGAATTGATTCAACTTGACATAAATTGGGGAAACAAAGATGATGAAGCAGAAGAAGAAGAAGAAGATGGCGATGGTGATGCTGAAGAAGAAGAAGAAGAAGAAGATGATGATGATGATGAGGATGATTGTTATGGTGGTGATGGTTAGGAGTGATGATAATAATGAGTAGCACAAGTTAATTATATTTCGTAGTATATGTAATGAATTATCTTTATTATATGTATGGATGATTTCATATTATTTGACAATATTTAGGCTTTCAATGTTTTTTTTTATTATTATTTTATTCAAGTGTGTGTTATGCATCACATTACATAAATCATTTTCATTGACCTTTGAAACCATTTATAACCTTTCAAGTATCAATCTTTAAATTGTGATTCTGATGTTATATTTTATTTTGTGATTCATTTTCTTGCTTATAGGTGCTGAAGCGTGAAAGAAAGGGTTTTTCCTACTCATTGTTTTGATTTATAGGACCAAACATTAAGGTAAGCATACTCATAAATTTTGATTTCTGCTTAATTAATTATTTAGAATTTTTTTTTTGTTGTTTGTGTTAATTGGCTTATTACAATTTAAACTTCATAGCTGATTTTTTTCATTGCAAGGAATGCTTAATGAAATTGTATTGATGTTATTTACATATTTGGTTTTGTTGCAGTAATTATTTTATTTGAAGTATAATATTTTTCGGAGTGATGGCTATTATTGTTATGTTGTATATATTCATATGATAATGTATATATTTTTTCTGGTTTTTAGCATGCCTCGATGAGGATCCATATTAGATTCTAGGAGTGACAGGTCCACATCAAGGAGTGACAGGTCCACTTCATCCAAATCATTTCAAACTACATCAAGGCATAATAACAAAGGATCCACAGTTCATCAACCTGTGTATCAGAACGCAAATGAGTATTATATACCTACTTTGGGGGGTACACATCCTCCTCAACATGATTATGGGAGGGTTGATGGATATCAATATTGTAAGGGATTTTGTTTTCAGGATTTGCTTCAAACTCAAGGAGGTTTCTCTCGAGATAACCAACTTGTTTATGGAGGATATAATTTATATAGGAGTCATGGGAGAGTTGATGGTGATGATGATGATGTGAACATTAGAGATGAAGATGAGGGAGACGGTAGTAATGTGAGAGGTGTATGTGATGAGGATCAAGATGGTGTTCCATCATATCACGGTTCAACATCTTCTCCAAACAATTATGATCAAATTGTTAAAAGGAAGGGTTTTGACACGCCAATAGATCCAATAACAAGAAAAAAAGAGCTTTGTTCGTATGGAACAACAGAGTAAGTTCAACTTTTTAATAACTAACTGATTAAGGTTATATTTTTAGGTATGAAAAAAATTACTTATTATTGTATAATTATTTGTTTAATATAAGTTTGTTATTATGTATTTTCAGGTTCAATAACGCATCATGTGGACGTGCAATTGGAGATATTTTGAGGTCCAATTTTAAGGGAGCATGACACTTTTGGGAAAAAGTAGATTCAATGTGCAGGGATGAACTTTTTAAAGAGTTTAAGGTAAGAACCAACACTAATTGCCATAATATTCTTTTCAATTTTGATCACTTTAATGTAGCATTATGAAAATTATCATCTGAATAGCTATGACTAATTTGTGTTATAATCTGTTTTTATTTCTTGTTTACTCTTTAATATCATTTAATTTCTTTAGTTATTACATCATCTTGCAAATTCTAAACAAGATAACACAATATGATTAATTATTTATATA
Organism: Populus alba; assembly: GCF_005239225.2. Taxonomy (NCBI): domain Eukaryota; kingdom Viridiplantae; phylum Streptophyta; class Magnoliopsida; order Malpighiales; family Salicaceae; genus Populus; species Populus alba. Next base: position 5,457,974 of record NC_133294.1, on the reverse strand, counting down.
ATTTGAAATTTTGTGCACTCTTTTTACTTGGTATATATATTATTTGGTAGAAAAAATATTCCTTTCCTGAGGAAGATGAGTCGATTGTTCGTAATATTTGGGAATATAAGGCTAGGATAGCTTTGAATCAACAATTGACACGAGCTCGCAAGAAAGCCATGTCAAAAGAAAACACAACAAATATTCTAGATTGCCTTGATAAAGGTCCTGCCTGGATAAACAATGATGATTGGAATCAAATGATCAAAGATGTTTGGTCCACCCCTGAATTTCAAAGGAGGTCTGAATCTGCCAGGAGGAATCGATTATCCTAAACAGATGGCAAAATAAGCACTCATTCTGGAGGAACAGTGTCATTTGCATCATATCGAGCTAACATGGTAAGGATATTTTTTTTTATGCTTAAGATAATGAATTAAAATTTGTATATTTATCTTTTATAATATTTATTAATCTTGAAAGCAAGAGGAAGCTGGTGGAAAAGAACCTTCATGGGATGATGTCTTTTCAGCTTTGCATCAAAGTACTAAGCAGTCTGGTAGCTTCGTCGACAACAAGTCAAAAAAAGTGGTTGTATGTATTTTTATTTGATTATTTTTTAATATAACTCAAGTATTATTTAACATTCAAATTAATTTATTGTTGCATGTATTTTATTTGTAGGAAAATTATAAAATGGAGATGATTTCAAAGTATGGAACTGATCGGGAAAATCATCCTTCATTTGATGGAGCAGCTTGGTGTGTGGCTTCAGGAGGAGTTACAAAGGGTAGAGTATATGGTGCACCTCGTATGCCAAAATCTATAGTTAGTACAAGCTCTTCATCACATTCCTACTCGGTGGAGTCATCATATCCCAGTTCATCATATCGAGCATTGCAAGAGGAGATAAAGAAAAAAGATGATTTGATTTTTGAAATGAAACGGCAGATGGATTTCATGAAAGAATATCTTGTGAACAATCTTGGATATCATGGCGGGACATCAAATGTTGATCAAGGTATGCCTCCACCTTTGACTCCATCAATACCGCCACATATGGCTCCTCAGATAATGACACCTATGGGTCCCACATCTCAACCAATTTATCGACCTATACCTCGACCTTTATATCCTGATCAATCTTGTGACGATCCACAATATCATGGTTCGTCTTCGCAACCAGCACCATGATTGCATCTTTTGTTGTTTTTTTTTTTTTTTTTGTATTTGAACTTAATTGTATTAATGCATGTTTAACTAAATTTTTATAATATGAATTTTATTTTTATTCTATTTTTTATTAATTATATAATTATTGTTAATATTAATTTATGCTGGTTATATATATTCTGTAACTTTTAAAAATATCCATAAATAAATAAATAAATTAAAAATCATTTTAATAAATAAATAAAAAATAATTTAATAAAAATTTAATAATACAATCACCAACGGATTCTCCATTGGTGATTGTAACTGATGCAGGCATCAGCAACGGATTCTCCGTTGCTGATTCAACGAACTAGCAACGGATAATCCGTTGCTATTTGTAAGCAACGGATTTTTCGTTGCTGCAAAATCAGCAACGACAAATCTGCATCCGATTTGTGCCGTTGCTAATTCCGTTGCTAAATTACTTTAGCAACGGATTTTAATAGTTTTTGCAACGGAATAGTCCGTTGCTAATTACTATATTTTTTAGTAGTGTTAAGAGACTGCATATTTAGGGGAGAGGGGGATTAGGGTGTCTCATCCTAGTCATTTAGGCTAAGATCAAGTAGATAACAATTTGTTTTTCTTTTTTTATATATACCATCACTTTAGACCATTTTTTTGCCTTCAAATACCTGAATAATCCATTCTCATGACATATAATGCATATTAATAATCCTTTCAATTTTGTTTATTCCATAGACAACAAAAATCCTACTCTTATTGATGTGCTTTTCCTTTTCCTTTAATTAAATTTATTTGTGTCGTTATAATAAGTTCTTACATGCATGTCTTTGTATATATTATGATACAACAACTCAACACTACTAAAAACAAGTGATTTGTGATCACAAAAGTGGTCATAAATTTTAAGGTTTTGAAAATTCTGGTAGGACTCTAAAACCATAAAATTTATTAAAAAATAAATAAATAAATAAATAATGTACTTCATCGTAAATAAAAATAAAAACAATAAATTCTAATAACCTAAAATCATTAAGTTTTTAAAACAAAAGGATTGTTAGCTAATAATAATAATTATCATCACAATTTTAAAATAAATTGTTAATATTAATTACAACCATCATCTTTTTTCAATTTAAATAAAATCAACAAAATCTTTAAATTAGGTTTTAGTTGATCCATTTTAGTGAGAACTAGATTGATGGCATGCGTTGTGCTGTGGCCAGACTAATTTTTTTTAACGTAAAAAAAAAAATACTCATGTGATGCTAGAGTTTAAAAAAAAAAGAAAAATCTAGGATTCGGGTTATTAACTAGACTACATTCACTGTGCATGATTAATTTAAAAATATATGTTTAAAAAAAATGCAATGACAATAAATAAACGAAATAAAAAAAGATAATGATTAATTGTTAAAAAAAAGGAATGCTTGACAATATCATGGAAAGAAATCATTTCAATATTCTTAAAAGGTTTACATGATCTTATTTAATAACAAATAAAAAATAAAAAGAGAACGAGATAACCCTATAAAAAGCAAAGTAAAAAAAATTAAAGTTTAATTCTCAACAAATCAAATGTTGAATGAAAAAATTAAAAAAAATCAATTTTTAAAAAAGGTTATAAGAACTTGACTTGGGGTAGTCAGCTAGGTTCGTGATCTAGTTGTGAGACTGGGATAACCTAGTAAAAAACAAATTGAATAAAACTATGAAACTTAATTCTCAAATAAACATAATGCTAAACAACAAAACTTAAAAAATAAATTAAAAAAACAATGAAAAAAAAACTAACTTGAGTTAACTTAGGTTAATCGCCAAGACCGTGATTCGGGACCTGAAATCTGAATAAACCCATAGGAATTAAATTGAAAAAAAATTATGAAGTCAAATCCCTATCAAACCCAATATTGAATGTTAAAACTGAAAAAAGATCAATTATAAGAAAGGAACTAAAAAAAATCGAAGTCAACTCGAGTTACCCTTCCAAACCTATGACCTTGATCATGAGGTCGAGATTACCTTATACAAGGTAAACCTAAAAAAATCATGAAGTTAAATTCTCAATTGATAAAATATTGAGGGATAAGACCGAGAAAAATAAAAAAAAGGAACCCAAAATAAAAGAAATAACAATGAAAAGAATGAAAGTCAAATTTGATATAAAAATAAAATGAAACCAAATATCGAGGGATGCAATTGAAAAAAAACCAATTAAAAAAATACTTAAAAAAAAAATAGCAATCAAAATATTAAAGATCATATTCAATATATAAATCAAATAAAACAAAAGATTGAGGAATGAAATTAAAAAAAAAAATCAAATAAAAAAAGGATTTAAAGCTAAACAAATAGCAATTAAAATATCGAGGATCAAATTTGACACAAAAACAAAAGAAAAGGAAACCTTTAAAACTTGGCAAGGTTGGCTTGAATCTTGAGGAAAAGATAGAGAAAAAAAAGGGTCATTGAAACCAAACCACCACTCCTCAACCACCATGTGTCGCTTCCAATGCCGTCGTGAAAATATGTGTTTGGCTACTGGGAGATGCCTCAAACGTTGTCTAAATGCTCTAAGAGTTAAGGCGTGAAAGCTTGGAGGGTAGAAAAATATGACCTTTACCTAAATGGTTCAAATGATATTTATAATTCCTAAACCTTGTTGTTTTGATGGAGTGGAGAGACTAAAGAGTTATTTTTTTATGACATTAATGAGATGAAAATATGGTAGGCCATTGATCCAAATATATTGAGTTCAGCAACTTGACAAACCCATGTTAACTTAGGCTCAGCATATGATTGAACCCAAATATATTGTTTTTAGCAACTTGCCACACTCACAACGCCTTAGGCTCAAAACATGACTGAACTCAAGTACATTGGGTTTAGCAGCTTGTCAGATCCATGATGCATTGAGCTCAGTGTATGGCTAAACCTAGGTATATTAGGTCTATCGGTTTGCAAGATCTTGTATGCCTTGAACTCAACATATGGCTGAACTTAAAGATGTTGGGTTTAACAACTTACCAAACCCATATTGACTTAGGTTCAACATATGGTTAAACCCCAATATATTGGGGTTGAGAGCTTGCAAGACTCACGATACCTTGGGCTCAACACATGGCCAAACCCAAATATAATGAGTTCTACCAATTTGTCAAACTCCCATTAATTTAGGCTTAATATATGGTTGAGCCTAAATATATTTGATTTTAAATTCTTTCAAAGCATCAAAATATTGAGCTAAAAGTTTGTTCTTCAATAACATTTTTGTTTACTAAGTTAAGAATTCGTGAACTTACTATATGAAGCAAGTATGAAATATTATAGGTTTACAATTATAATTGATTTTATATCCATTATAAGTAAAATATTACAAGTTTGCCACTACTCTATTCCTTTCTTTCCTCTCTAATTCTATATGGAAGAAAAACTAATGCTATTTCTTACTTTTCATTTGAGGGTTTTGTTTCACATCCATTCTCTCTCTCTCTACAAAAGTGATACATATAGTTTCAAGGTAAATTGATGAACAAAATAAGAATGATTAATCAAAAGGCATGGACAACAAAAATCAAACTTTAATTTGTCATCTAGTTATTCAATGAAGTGTATATATAGAAAACTGAGAAGATGAACCGTTAATACTAGTTATAATTTACAATTTACATGCCATATTCTAGATAAGCAAAGAACATTATGATAGCCATCAAAGACATATTAGTTATAATTTTAAATACTATTTTTCAATCTCTACTTATTTTTAATTTATACCAATCTATTCAATAATCAACCATCATCCATGTATATTACCAAAAAAAGAAGGAAAATTAATAGCATACTTTAAGAGGAATAATAATATTTTGATGAGGATTAACATATGTATAGAAAAAAGGAATATTGTACTCCAGGAGTTTTTGGGAGGAAATAAAAAGGTGTACGGGAGAGACATAACAAAAATAAAATTTGTGTTAATATGCAAGTATTTTTAGAATATTTTTTTAAATATTAATTACTTAGTGTAGTGAATAAGAGGGCATCCCTTATTTATTTTTGCATATTTTTTATAAATTGAATTTTATTTAAAAATTAAAATCAATTTTTTTAAAATAATTTTCAAATTTAAAAATTTCAACTCACAAAGTCTCAAATCAAGCTATAAACAACTAATTTTATTTTTTTATATACTTTGCTTTAAAGTAAATTAGTAAAAGAAAGGTCCCCAAAACAAATCGAAGAAAAATTCAAAAATTTCGTGTGCAATTTTATTTTTATTTTTTGGGATTTCTCACAACCACAAAAAAGAAAAGAAAAAAAAAACAAGAAATTACAATAGAAACACCCACCCAACGTAGAGTCCTACTTCATGTTAACTTGTGTTTTCCTTATATTTTTATTTGGGGGCGTAATAATATAATTTCTTATCGGACTAAACCAAACCACAACGCTTGGAGTGCTATTCTTGACCTTTCCCTATCTGGATCTAGGGTTTCTCTCCCTTTTCTCTGCAGACTTCACCATCTTCAACTAAAGAGAAAACAAACCCTAGCTAGCTCCACCTTGACTTTTAGACTGGTAATTTTATCAATCAATATCATCATCGAAGGAACTTTCTAGTGTTTTGATTTTTGGATCATCATCATCAATTTACAGATCTATCTGTGTTCATCTTAAAAATCTGACCAAAAACAACAAAAAAGTTCCCTTAATTTTGTTCCTATTTTCCCTCGAGATCTTTTTCCTGTTGCAATTTCAAAGAAATCGGATTCAGATCATATAATGACTTTCTTTCATGGAAATTTATGATCTTTGATGGACTTCGAATCAAAAGCTTGAAACTTTGAAGCAAAGATTGGAATATTTTTTGGGGGGTTTTGTGGAAAAAGATGTATAAATCAGTGGTGTATAAAGGAGAGGAGTTACTGGGAGAAGTTGAAATTTATGCACAAGAACAACAGCAAGAAGAAGAGAACAAGAGGAAGAGCGTAATTGATGAGATAGTGAAGGGAATCAGAATTAGCCACTTCTCACAACCTAGTGAGAGATGTCCACCACTTGCAGTGCTTCATACAATTACATCTATTGGTGTTTGCTTCAAAATGGAAGAGTCAACAGCATCATCATCAACAAAGATCTCCTCTCAACAAGAATCGCCGCTTCGCCTTTTGCACTCCTCCTGTATCCAAGAAAACAAGGTATAGCTAATTAATAATAATGAACTTAATAATCAATTTAAAGGAAGCCCATTAAAGGATTTGATCGAAATCATTGGATAAAACCAGATGAAGTTTCAAATTTTATAACCCAGTTAACTGGGTTTGTTGTACACGGGACTCTGGACAGCTTTGAACAAGGACCCAGAACCCAATTGATTTTTCTCAGACAGTTTTCGGTGAATGAACCTCAAGTTTGTGGCAAATTTGTGAACTTTATTAAGTAATTAATTTGACCCAGATGATTATGAGCTGAATTTCTTGACAATTTTGCCATGATATCATGAGAACTGCCTGAACTAGCTATATTTTTCCCAGTAAATTGTTATGAACAATTGAAGTGAAGATGTGCTTTAATGGAATTTGAAAGTGAATAATATGTGCTGTCATGGGATCTTAATGCTAAAGATAGAACTAATTTTATCATGAGAATCATGTGTTACTGATATAGCTGCTTCATATGGAGTTGAATATTTGCTTCTATAGGAAGCAGCTTTGGGGTTTTGCTGAAATTGAATATTGAGTGAATAGAAGCCTGGAATTTTGGATGGTTACTCTGCAATATTGCTCTCTTATTCTCGTTTTATGGCTGAGGGACTTGAACAGAAACTAAGAGGAGGCTTTTTTTGCTGGCTTTGTCTCATTTTGTCAAGGGTTTATTGATTGTTGATGTAGAATAAAAAATTAATGATTATGCACGAATGATTTTTCTGACATTGGTCTTGTTGTTAGTTTGAGAAGAAACCTGGGTTGTTATGATCTGGCCTTAAAACGAATTGCACCTTTATGATTATACGAAACATGACTTCTGGTAATTTGTTAGTCATGTTGTTTTATTGTATTGAAAGCTTTCTTTTGTTCACTACGCTTGTTCTTCCTTCTCATTGTTCATGTTCATGTGCATCAGCAGATTTATGTTGAATTCCTTTTCTTCTTTTTTCATGCTCTTCTTTCTTTTTGGATATTGATGGCGATGTAATTTTCAGACTGCAGTAATGCATCTGGGAGGTGAGGAGCTCCATTTGGTTGCAATGCCCTCCAGGAGTAATGAAAGAAAGCATCCATGTTTCTGGGGATTCAATGTTGCATCAGGACTTTATGACTCTTGTCTTGTCATGCTGAACCTCAGATGCCTTGGCATTGTATTTGATCTTGATGAAACTCTCATAGTTGCAAATACAATGCGCTCATTTGAAGATAAAATTGAAGCTTTGCAGAAGAAAATAAGCACCGAGGTGGACCAACAGCGAATTCTTGCTATTATTTCAGAGATCAAGAGGTATCAGGATGACAAGATCATTTTGAGGCAATACTTGGAAAATGATCAGGTTATTGAAAATGGAAAGGTGATCAAAACACAGCTTGAGGTCGTTCCGGCCGTGTCTGACAACCATCAACCTTTGGTTCGCCCATTGATACGGTTGCCAGAGAAGAATATAATTTTTACTCGCATCAATCCACAGGTGTGTACTTCATGGATTCTAGAGTGAGACAAGCTGCAACCTTGTTTTGATGTTCTCTGTACTGCTGTTTTTTCAAACCATGTCACTGCCTCGAAAAAGTTATCATTTGTATAGTTCCTATTCGCCATTTGGTAGATATGTAATGATCTTTATTTGCTACAACAATGAATTTAGATTTTTTTGGAATTTGTATCAGGAATTGATAGGCTACTACATGCTCAACAATGTTTGATAATATTTAGTTTCTGCTGAACATGTGCATTAATTTTGGTCCGAGAATAAAAGGATTTTTGTTTTATAATTATGTAGATTCGTGATACAAGTGTGCTTGTGAGGTTGAGACCTGCCTGGGAGGATCTTAGAAGCTACTTGACTGCAAGAGGGCGCAAGCGCTTTGAGGTTTATGTTTGCACAATGGCTGAAAGAGATTATGCTTTAGAAATGTGGAGGCTTTTGGATCCAGAATCAAACTTGATAAACTCAAATGAATTGCTAGATCGGATTGTGTGTGTCAGCTCTGGTATGTGGCATCCAGCTTGCAGATGGCTTCTACTCTTTTAGCTGGTTATGGAGTCAGATGTAGTTTGTTAATACGACTTTTTTGCTCACTGTTGAAAGTCTTACAAATGCATGAGCAAGCATGCTCATTTATACTAATGCTTATTTTATTTGTGTATGTAATTACAGGTTCAAGAAAGTCATTATTCAATGTCTTTCAAGATGGAATATGCCATCCTAAGATGGCACTTGTGATTGATGACCGCATGAACGTGTGGGATGAGAAGGATCAATCCCGTGTGCACGTGGTTCCTGCTTTTGCTCCTTATTATGCTCCTCAAGCTGAAGTATAAATTATATGCACTTTGCTTGGTGTAAACTTCAACATTGCAATAATGCTTGCACACACTACTCACTCAAAACACCCATGCCCACACAACACATGCTTATGCACTTTTTTCCATGTTGTAGTAGCACCCACTCATCATATGTCTTCGTGTCATAGGCAAATAATGCTGTTCCAATCTTGTGCGTTGCGAGAAATGTTGCTTGCAATGTTAGAGGTGGTTTCTTCAAGTAAGAATACAAAATCTGAAGGGCATTTATTTACTTGGGCACTCCTATATATTTCATCATTCTACTTGTGTTACCAATTAATTTTGCATCAATTTTGTTTATGCTTGTGATATTGTTTGGGCATAGCATAACCTTGGAATATGACTGCAGAGAATTTGATGAGGGTCTTCTGCAGAAGATACCTGAGGTTGCATATGAAGATGATACCAGTAATATTCCTTCTCCTCCTGATGTGAGCAACTACTTAGTTTCGGAGGTTAGTAATGGCAACTTTCTTTGCATTTGAAGTCATGATGTCAGAATGTGTTGTTACACTCTGCTATGAATGTACACAATTTTATGATCACCTAGCAGATGTAATGCTCTTATTTTTTCCTGTTCATAATTAAATTTCTTATGGCATTCAGGATGATGCTTCTGCTGCAAATGGAAACCGAGATCCACCTTCTTTTGACAGCACAGCAGATGCTGAGGTTGAAAGACGGCTAAAGGTATTTAGACCTGTGTATATTGATGCATGTTTGTTTGGAAAACTGCAAGTTCAGACAAAAAAGTACATGTTCATTTGGTTTACAAAGGCCTATGGGAGTGCTGAAGTTGTGATATGGAAAACATTTGTTTTATATTTCCTGATCTTTCTGAGATGAATGTGGGTTGTCTATGTGTGCATTCAAGTTGAATTGGGTTTCTTTCTATGCTGTATTTTTTCCCCAAAATTCCAGGAAGCAGTTTCAGCTTCTTCAACAATCCCCTCATCACTTCCTTCAACAGTCAGCAGCTTAGATCCAAGGCTTCTTCAGTCTCTCCAATACGCAGTGGCATCTTCTTCAAGCTTGATTCCAGCATCACAACCATCAATGCTGGTATCACAACAGCCAGTGCCAGCATCACAAACATCAATGATGCCATTTCCCAACACACAGTTCCCTCAGGTGGCTCCATTAGTTAAACAGTTAGGCCAGGTTGTTCATCCAGAACCAAGCTTGCAGAGTTCTCCTGCTCGAGAAGAAGGTGAAGTACCTGAATCTGAATTAGATCCTGATACAAGGAGGCGGCTTCTCATATTACAACATGGGCAAGATTCAAGAGACAATGCACCAAGTGAATCCCCATTTCCTGCAAGACCTTCAGCACCAGTGTCAGCTGCACATGTGCAATCTCGTGGAAGCTGGGTTCCAGTGGAGGAAGAGATGACCCCAAGGCAACTTAACCGAACACCCAGAGAATTTCCTCTAGATTCAGATCCAATGAATATTGAAAAGCATCAAACCCATCATCCATCCTTTTTTCCTAAGGCTGAGAGTAATATTCCATCTGATAGGATGATTCATGAGAATCAAAGACTGCCAAAAGAGGTAACTTTCCTTTGCAGCGTCCCACTTTAGCCTTCTTTTACCTGTAACTGATGAAGAATATCAAACTTCCACGACCATTTATTTGCAGGCACCTTATAGAAATGATCGGATGAGGCTAAACCATTCAACTCCCAATTACCATTCTTTCCAAGGTGAGTGTTGATATATTTCTTCTCTTGAAAATGGAACCATATTGTGTACAGTATCAATCTCATGTTGCCTATCAGCAAGAGTAGGATTGGACTGATGCTATCACTTAGCTTGAATTTCCTGTGTTTTTTTTTTTTTTTTGAAGGAATCTTCTATATTAATTTGTTTGACATGTAAGCTTTGTTAGCTTTTGCAACAGTTGCAATGACTTTTGCAATATTGCTTTTGGTGTTTTTGGTTTGTTTCCTTATAGATTTAGTTACTTGGTGCAATGAACTTAATTTTGTTACCTAAAGTCATATTTTGAGTTTTTGTTGAAGTGGAGGAGACTCCATTGAGTAGATCATCCAGCAACAGGGACCTTGACTTGGAATCTGAACGAGCGTTTACAATTGCTGAAACTCCAGTTGAAGTTTTGCAGGAAATTGCAATGAAGTGTGAAACCAAGGTAAGGGGACAGATTATATTTTGGAGCGTAAGTTAGACTGAACAATTTATGCACCTTAACCTTTATGTTCCATCTAAGCTTTTCTTTTCTTCCATTTTTCTCACTCAATTTTAATTTAATGGAAACCTACAGGTGGAATTCAGGCCTGCTTTGGTTGCTAGCATAGATCTGCAGTTCTCCATTGAGGTTTTCTCAACTCACTGGCTTAAAACTTAAATTGTAGCTTTATTATCAGTAATATGAAATTTGTGTATGTTCAATCAGAAGTAATTGATCCTTTCTTTTTTAAAATATGGGATCTGCGTTGCAATTTATTTTCTTAAATTCATGGAATACAGTGTTTAGTTTGTCTATATGGTGGGATGATCCATGTATATTTTAACCTTTTCTCTTGCGCAACATTTACTAGCTTGTGAAAGAACTTGAAGGCATTTCTGGGCATGACTATTTTAAATTGATACACAATTAGCATACTGATCTCTGATAAATCCATACAAAAGTAATTTGGCACCCAAGCAAACATCAAATAGTTTGCATTCCTGTCATTTTAAATAACCAAATGGAAGATAGAACTATGATGGCATTTTTTTATAACCCAGTAACTGCATTTTACTTACCTAGCTTATCCAAATAATAACTCTTTTCTAATACTGAAAAGGATGCACAGTCACCTTACATGGAATACAGTGCGCCTAATGCCCTGAAGAGTGAGGAAATTAAAGGATTGCCAACTCCATGTAGTTTATTAGGTAGCTGTATGAAACTGTAAAAATCCAATATGTTCTTTTAGTTCTTAACTGATATCATTGTGTGTCTTTTGCTTAAAAAACATGAGAAAAATAGGAGGGGAGAGAAGGCCACGAAGGACATGATTTTGCTAATAGAGAAATGGTATGGCTGCTTATCCTTTCTGTTTTTTACTGTTTGCAGGCTTGGTTTGCAGGAGAAAAGGTTGGTGAAGGAACTGGTAAAACAAGAGGAGAAGCCCAACGTCAGGCAGCTGAGGGTTCTATTAAGAAGTTAGCTGGTAAGATCTCTTTTACTACATGTTAGCATGCAAAGTCATTGAGTTGAATCAGCCTTCTGATTATTAGCATGCTTGTCATTGCGCATTGTCAATGTTGTGCCTGTCCAGTGTCATACAGCTGCTCAGCTAAGTTCTCCATGGAATTTGTTGTTTATAATATCTGGTGCTTGGTATTGTAAATGATGTGTATAACATGGAATCTAGTCTGAGCTAAATGTCATACAGTTTTTAAAGCTTAAGACTGCTCTGAGCTTATGGTCTTGATCAGAATCCAAGTTGAGCTGGTTGCATACCAGTGTGCTAAATGTCTTGAAACCTGCCATATGATGCACATTTTAATATTAACTTAGCATGTCATGTGTCTCATACGTTGTTATGCACGGGTGATGTTCTTAAAGTATGATGTTTCAATATCTTTGACACTGGAAATTCCTTTTGTCCAAACATCTCTGCTCAGTGATGCTGATGACAATGTTTGTGCAGGCATATATATGTTGCGTGTGAAGCCTGATTCTGGGCCCATGCACGGGGATTCAAGTAGATATCCTAGTGCAAACAACAATGGTTTTCTGGGTAATATGAATTTATTTGGAAATCAGCCATTGCCTAAAGATGAGCTAGTAGCATATTCAGCTGCTTCAGAGCCAACCAGGCTTCTGGATCCAAGGCTGGAAGGCTCTAAGAAATCATCGGGTTCTGTCACTGCACTCAAAGAATTTGTAAGTTCCAATGAGTTAGGCATGACTCTGCTATGTTTCAATGGCTATTAAATATGTTTTTTATTACTGATATGTCATGGATTGGCATTTAATTGTCCTCAGTGCATGATGGAGGGACTTGGAGTAAATTTTTTGGCACAGACTCCACTTTCAGCTAATTCAATTCCAGGAGAGGAAGTACATGCACAGGTTTGTATTTGAACACACTTTTTTCCTTTAAATTTTTCTTTTCCTTCTTACTTATATTTTTCCCTTTAGTTTTTTCACAAAGATCTTGACAATTCAAGCCAAAAAAGTTGCAGAGTTTTTACGGAATTCCTTTTCTCATCTCAAGGAAACTGACTGAATTAGGGGTCCTCTATTTTATAGGGTAACAATCCTTATGAGAAAGAATTTAGAACTATAATTCCATTCACCTTGAGTTGACATTTTGAAGCTTTATGTTTTCCTGGACTTCATTTTGCACATTTGGTTTGTGTGGCTGTCCCTTGGTCATGAATTAATATTTTCGCATGTAAGAACAAAAGAAAGTAGGATGCTCTAGCTATTGAGAAGGTCTACATGTGTTTGGAGAGTTTAAGCCAACTGAAACAGCAAGGCGTTATTTTCTTGTTTGAGCTGCCAATCAATAATTGCGTGGTTTGTTTGAGTGGAAGAAACTAGCATTTTTTTTCCCTTTTGCTTGTCATTTGACTTTCAGATCTTATAGTTATCAATCATTTTCCAACACAGCTCCATTGAACTTTTTTTTTATCTGTTTCATATCTTGCCTTAGGTTGAAATAGATGGACAGGTTCTTGGGAAGGGGATTGGGTCGACATGGGATGAAGCTAAGATGCAGGTATGTATTGTTTCATATTCAGAATCATCTTTTGTGGGACCAAATTTATATTTTCTATTAAATATTTATATATCTTTATTTCATCTGGCTGAGCGCACAAACATTCTTTTCCCAGGCTGCTGAAAAGGCCCTTGGAAGTCTAAGAAGAACGTTCGGTCAATATACACAGAAACGACAGGGTTCCCCTAGGTTTGTGATTGCTTATTCTTCTCATTTGAATATTAGCTGTATGCTACCTCAATATGCTTTATCTTAACAGGCACTATTCCATTCACTATTAATCTCCACCACCTGGCACGAATGAAGGTTTTTGTTGCTCACTTCTGATATGGCTCTGCACTACAAAATTTAAAACTAATAGGAAAGTTGACATTTATAAACAGTAGACATTGCAGCTTTGTCCTTAAAGTTCCATGCTTTACTTGTCTTCCCAAATCATCACTGAATAATGAGTAGTCTCCTTATCATCGCTTTTGTTTCGATTTACTAGCTCAAAGATTGTTTGTGCGGGGAGCATGGATTTCCAGCTTGTATTTTATTTTCTGTTTTTGTTTCTTATTTTATATTTTTTATAATGTTTTAGGCCAACGCAAGGGATGCCAAATAAACGTCTAAAGCAAGAGTTTCCACGAGCCCTGCAGCGCATGCCCTCTTCTGCTAGATATCACAAGAATGCTCCTCCTGTTCCTTGAAGACCATACAGTACTTCCCTTTCCCCACTTTGTTGTAATAGATGGATGATTGTTTGATCCCGAGCCACCAGTTGAATCAATGGTTAAGTCTTTTGCAATGTGTAACATGAATCCAAGAAGAGCACCCCCCCCCCCTGACCAAATCTTATTGCAGAGTTTTTTTCAAGTGACTGCAATTCTGTGATGTTCACAACTTCATATATTTGTGATTTCCAGCTGCTTTTGTCTCTACTTGCCGGCGTGTCAAAATGCACAGAAGACTTGTGCATCAAGAAGGGCAAGGGCTGCAAAGACCCGATCACTGCTGGGCAGTCGATGCTGCCATTGCCTTGGGAGAAGTCACTAGGTCCGGACTGTTTATGGTGTGTGCATGTTTAACCGAAGTAAAAGATTGATGATGGAGAGTAGTTTCTGGCTACATGCTCAAAGTCCTCGGAACATACTTACCATTGACAGTGTCGATGTAAAAAATCTAACAAGTCAGTTTATTTAGGCTCTCTCCACCTTACTGGATAAGTTCGATCTTGAGTTTGACCTAATAAGCAAACGTAACAGCTTCGTTTGTTTAAATGGGTTTTAAATTTGTCATTCTCTCGTTCATTTCTGTCCCTTGTTGATTTTGTGGAACAGTTCTAGTCTCATTTAATTGACCTGGTTATTCAATAAAACAAAAACAAACCAAACCGGAACAGATTTAATCTCTCTAAGAATCTTGGCTTCTTACGGAAATTCCTTCCAAATTCCGGCAAGAAAGTTCTAGTTTTGTTCTTGTTTTTTTTTTTATTTTTCATTTAATATTGGTTTGTTGTACAGTATCTGATTTATATATTGTAATATCTCAAGTTAAAATTATAAGGTAATTGCCGATAATATTGTCAACCCAAAAATCCATAAAAGAAAAGGAGGCATGACCTTTAGCCCGCTGATGAGATACCTTGCTACTTTGACGTCTGCGTTAAGCTATGAAAACAACGTCGTTTTCGGGTGCCAGCCACCAAATCTTTTTTTTTTTTTTTTTTTCACTTAAAGACAGTAAAAGTAAAGGTAAAATTGTTTCGTTTCGTTTCCTCTCATTTCTGTCGAGAGTCGTCACCAGCACTATATAAATAGTCAAAAAGATGAGGGCAAGGCGAGCGAACTGCATCTCTTCAAAGTCACCACCTTGGCCTGGTCTGGCTTGGCTAACACAGAGAGAGAGAGTCCAAAATCTTACAAAAGAAACAAACCTGTGCTATTTTCAGAGAGAGTAATTCTTTGATTTCCTACTTTTTAGAGAGAGAAACACAAAACCAGTAAAATGGCTGCCTTTGATTCATTTGAAGACATTCAACCTTCAAATCACACACCTTTCGATGAAGTAGACGATGAGAGCTACTCCAACTTCGGCTCTTACTCCACCGCCGCTGCCGCTCCCGATGAGTTCTCTGGAGGAGGTGTGTCCGTCGATCACGTCAGTGCGTCTCCTGATGTGTTCGGGTTCGGATCTGATGCGGATCCGGTTACTCTCATCAGAGTCCGTTCGGGTCGGTACATGTTGAGAGCGAGAAATGGTAGTAATGGATACAATGGAGCGGACGATGGCATCTTTGTGAGTGATGGACCGATCCTTCCTCCGCCTACTGA